>NC_047662.1:85195297-85430297 GCF_011762505.2 Arvicanthis niloticus
TCCTCCCATCCCTCCTCACCATCTCTCTCCCCAAAATCCACTATTCTTCTCTTTCCCTTCAGAAAAGATCGGCCCTGATCCAGGGAGCTGCCTTTTTGTTTGTTGTTTGAGAAATGGTCTTGCTATGAAGCTCGGGCTAGCTTCAAACTTGCATCCTCCTGCCTCAGCTTCCTATGTACTAGGACTGCAAGTCTATGCCCCTATATCCGGCAGGAGCCACGCTTTAACACAGGAAAGGCGGGCTGGGGTGTAGTTTAGTAGGTGCGGTGCTCGCTTGGCATGCAGAAGCCTCAGCTTCCATCCTTCCTGTCAGGTAAACCAGTGTGGTGCCACACATATGTGATCCCAGGACTCAAGAGGTGGAGACAGGAGGATCAGAAGTTGAACATCATCCTGAGCTACACAATGAGTTTGAGTTGTGCCTGTACCATATGGGACCCTGTCTCCAAAAAGTAAAAAAAAAAAAAAAAAAAAAAGATGGTGAAATTAATTATAATAGTATAGCTTAGTATAGCTGGTAAACAAATATCCCAAACATGTAATCGGCGCACACAGTCAGGCAATAGGAATGCTTTACTTTTTTAAATGACCAAATCTTTGTGATCCAGTTATGTATTGTTATGCTTACAGTCAATTCCATTTTGTAGGCACATTTTAAGTGTTTGGTAGCCACAGGTAACTATTACTTCCCCTGAATTGAAGCTCTCTCATGAGCCAGTAGGGGCTAGCAATTAGAGAAATGTATCTTTCAGGACAGCTACAGGATATGCCATAAGGTACAACAGATTTGGCATGGTCTCACACTTTGAGGTTCCCATAGTACTATTAGTGTTTATTAATATTAATTAATTAGTATTAGGAACAGCTGTATTCTTGACAGATGAGTAGATAATAATTGAAGGCAGACTGTGATGAAGCCAGTTTTTTAAAAAAGACTTATTTATTTATTTATTTATTTATTTATTTATTTATTTATTTATGTGTATACTGTAGCTGTCTTCAGAGACACCAGAAAAGGACATCAGATCCCATTATAGATGGTTGTGGTTGCTGGGGATTGAACTCAGAACCTCTTGGAAGAGCAGTCAGTGTTCTTAACTGCAGAGCCATCTCTCTAGCCCAAAGCCATTTTTGGAATCCTCACGCTATATCATAATATCTAGGTCTCTGCCAGGCCTCTTGTGACAGGAGCCATCAGTCAATGAGGCCATTCACTTTATTTGTTAGTCAAGGAAAATAAGACACAAAAAGCAAACAGGTGGGGATATTTAGCCAAACAGAGGACCATGACCAAGTCTCATGTCCTAAGGTATGAGAACTGAGCCAGGACTGTCCAGGACTGTCCAGCCTTTAGGCCTTTTTATTAGATCCTGGCTGTGTGGGTTGGGCTAACTTGGTGAGAGCTAGCATACAGTACAGATTTTTGAGGAGTCCCAACTCCCTGGTCAGCTTTGCAACAAATTAATCATTTCATCCAAGTAAACAATCCCATTTCACTGAAGGTTGACACAACCTCCCTAACCCAAATAAACACCCAGAAACAATGGTAGGAAACACGTCTAACAAGCCAGTGTAGGTCATCAAGTTATAAACAGACCAACAAAAGCGATGACTGGATCCTTCCCAGCTTCACACGGGTTGTGCTAAGCAGGCTGGCTTGCCTTCTTTAGTAAGAGGGTTGAGAGAACATGGAACAGGTGTGATGCCCGGACCCTTCACCCTGTGCACTTAGATCCAGCCATTTCCTTCTGCACTAGTTCCTTTAATTTTTATTTATTTATTTATTTACTGTATGTGTGTGTATGTGCAGGAGTCTGACCTCTCTTCCTTATACCATGTAGGCTCTGAAACTGAATTCAGGTTATCCGGCTTGGTGTATTTATTTATGTATTTATGTATTTATTGGTGTGTGTGTGTGTGTGTGTGTTTGTGTGTGTGTAATAGCATGTGTGTTCAGGTGCCCTTGGAGGCCAGAGGTGTTGGATCCCTTGGAGCTGGAGGTGGCTGTCAGCCTCTGACATGGTGCTGGGAATCAGACTCAGGTGCTCTGGACACGTCCTTACCTGCAGAACCATCTTACCAGCCCTACACCAAATCTCAGTTGGTCATACAGAGTCTTCATGATCTTGTGTCCCAGAAGCAGGAAGAGGCTCTCGAAACAGCCAAGTGAGCAGCTGATTGGATGTTCATGTGGCTCAGGCACCTACCTGCTAAGTGTTTCCGCCACCTTCCTTCAGCAGTAGAGAGACACAGGCAGACGAAGCTACACACTCTCTATACATTGCTTGGCCAGGAAAGATTTCAAAATGGCTGCTCTCAGGTCCCATACCCACAGACTAGAACTCAACTGATCTGGGCTAGGCATTACTTTAAAGCTCTGCAGGTCATTTGAGTGTACAACAAAGACTGACCATGGATGGTGTGACAGCAGCGTTTCCATGACCTTCCCTTTCCTCGAGGTCACTCAATGAGAATCTGAAAATCTCTTCCATCTAGAGGTTGCCAAGCTGGGCCATCAGTCATTACGTAAAAGCAACAGGAAAGACCTGTGTGGTTTCTAGCCACAGAGGGAAAAGCTACATTCCAATCAGCAGACAGTCCCAGGAAGGTGGGGCAAAGCAGAGGAGGACAAGAAAGTCAGAAGGCTGGACCAGTTATCATCTGCATTCTCCTTGATGCCAGCAAAGGTCCTGAGGTCAGGGCTGTCTAAAATGGTGTGTGCCTGTGTGTGTGAGTGACTGTGTGTGACTGTGTGTTTGTGTGATTGTGTGTGTGTGTGTGTGTGTGTGTGTGTTTCGAGTGCACACATGCTGGCCCCACCTAGTCCCTATAACAAAAGGAGGCATTGTCACAGGCACTGTGGGTGTCTCTCTTCCCTTCCTGCTCTTCTCTACATGAACAGGAAGATGCTAAGGGAGTATTTGTGAGGGTCTGCTGCCGCCACAGCCCTCTTCCCCACCACACACACACACACACACACACACACACACACACACACACGTACCCACAGGTGCTCTGTGTTGCAAGAGAAAATATAATCCACCATAAGAGGATAATTTCATCTTCTCCAGCCAGCACACTTAGGTGAATTCCTATCCCATCCCAGGTTTTTAAAAAATGGTTCTAACAAATGTGGTAAATGTTTTATATATGATAATCCCTAAGGATTCCATCAAGGTGACTATTATTTATCCCAGTCTTACAGATGAGAAAAAAATTCCTCCCTTTATCTTGCTCTAATCAGAGTTCTGTTAAGCTCCTGTATTTTTCCTTCACAGCACACTAGTTGGTGACCACCCATGTTGGTCTGTTAAATATGCTTCCCACTATATTGTAGGCTTGCCGAGGACAGAGACCACAGCTGTGTGACTCCCCACATGTCCACTGGATTCAGCAGAGAGCTCAGCACCTAAGAAGTATTCTAGAAAGTTTTGTTTAATGAATAAATGCTTTTGTTTAATGAATAAATAAAAAGGCATGGCGCCTAAGGCTGGGACTATAGCTCAGCTGGTAGAGCACTTACCTAGCAAGCATGAAGCCCTAGGTTCAATCCCCAGCACATCATAAACCAGGCATGCTGGGCCATCCCTGTCATCCCAGCTCTCAGAGATGAAGGCAGGAGGATCAGGAGTTCCAGGCCAGCCTCCGCCTAGGCTTCCTGAGACCTGTCTAAACAATAATAAGAATGATTTGGGACCATAAAGATGGCTTGGTAAATGATTGCTGAGTAAGCATGATGATGAGTTCAGATCTCCAGCACCTAAGTAAAAGCAAGTGCTACCCCAGTTCTGGGGAAGGTCCTCGGGGTAACTGGTAACTGAACTGAAGTCGTCGCTACGGCTGCAGGGGATCAGTAAAGGTTAACTTGCTATTGAGATACTCACGGGAACTCATCATTAGGCAGGCTGTGCGAGGCAGAGAAGTTAGGACGATGGGGCATCTGTCTAGCTCACCTTGTCACTGGAGACAGGGAGAAGTTCATTGTCATAGGACTGGAAAGCATCTGGAGAATTCTCTAGGGCCAACCCTCTCACTCAGTAGCACCCTGATGCACTATGGAGTCAACCTATCTCTCCATCGGTGAGAAAGGGGGGTGGGAGATGACATAGGCGTGGGCGAGGAGGAGGAGCTACCTGCTTCACCTCATTCCAGCCTTTTACAACTCTCTTCTGCAATGTCTTACAGTGTTGTGGCCTACAAACAAGTCCCGAGGTCACAACAAGAAGAGCATGCAGAGAAACAGAGGAGCTGACAACACCCGAGATGACCAGGTTCCGCCTGTGAAACCCAAGTTCCAGTCTTCCGATAACCTGCGGGGCCCTGGTGGGAGGGAAAATCACTTTCTGGGTGTTGGAGGAAATATCCTAGTTCTCTGATGCCTGTGCCACACAGAAGTTGAGGTCTGTGTGTACCAGCTGCTTGCACAGACATTCTAGGTCCTGGAGGGCTTCAGGCTCCAGCCAGCCTTTCTTCCATCGCTGTCTCAAAGGCCAATGGAGGCACACGGGAATTGTGCTACAAGTCCTATGGAAGACTGACTAAAGCCTAAATTTCGCCAACCCAAGGGGAATGACCATGAAATGGACGTTTTGTAAAAACTGACAACAGTTTTGTACGCATGACAACAGTTTTTAAATTTATGTAATATCTTGAAAACAAAAGAGTTTTCTTGGCTGAACTTTCCTCTGCTGGTAACGAGAGCAATAAAATGCAAGGTGGTGCTTGCTGCCTTTGTTGCTTTTAAAAGCAAAGATCAGGGCTGGGGTTGCAGCTCAGCTGGTGGAGTGGCTACCTGGCATGCTCAGAGCCCTGGGTTCAATCTTCTGCTCTACATAAGCCAGGCATGGTCGCACACACCCATAATCCCAGCACTTGGGAGGGCAGAGGCAGAAAGATCACAGCCCTTAGCTGTATTGCTGGTCTGAGACCAGATGGGCATACATGAAATCCTGCCTCAAAAAACCAAAAACAAACCCAGGAACAACATCAACCAACAACAGAAAACAAAACCCACCAAGTAGCAGCAGACTTCCTTAGTGAAATACGCAACTGAATGCTTTCAGTCAATACCTTCCTGAGTGTCTGGGGTAAAGACGAGATGGTGAACGCCAGTTTATTCTGAGTTTCTTGTTCTGATTCTTTTGCTTACAAAGCAGAATCATCATTTAATACAATCAATATTCATAGTGTGAATACAAATCTTTCTCTGATGGGCTCCCCGTGGAACTATAGAGGTGGCATTCTCAAAGTAAAGTGAAATACACAGAGAATGTATTTAAATGCCAGGGCCTTTGGGCAGTTTGTGTCTGGTTCCCTTCCAGGGAATGATCAACTTTACTGCCCTCTTCCTCTCTCATACCTCCCTGCATCCTCTCCATCCTCCTTGCTTCCTTAACTCTTGAGGCCTCAAAGGCACTGTCCTTAGTTATTTAATAATCTGTTTTCCTCCGACAGACCCCAGAATTTTTCCAACATGAGTCAACACCTCCAGGTCCCCAGAGATAACTTACACCCCCTTATGTTCCCCTCACTCAGCACTTAAAATTACTACATCTTTTCTCTCTTCCCTGACTGATATAATAGCATCATCTCCATCCCTCCAACCCCCAGCCTGCAAGGTTCCAAATCACCTCTGACCTAGTCCCCTTTCTCACAGTTCTCTCTTAAATCCAGCCTCCTTTATCACGTCGTGCCATGGTTTTAATGGAGCTCAGAGGAGAACTTGCATGATGCAGTTCTCTCTCACTATGTGGGGCCCTGGGGGGTGGGGGTGGGGGTGGGGGGATTGAACTCAGTTCGTCAAGCTTAGGGCCAAGCACCTTCACCTGCTGGTTCATCTCACCAGTCCTTACCATGGCTTTGGCAATTTATTTCTATCCATTTCCCAGCTCTTCTCCAGCATCTCAACTCTGTACCTTCTTAATAGCGGAGGGGTGAACACTCCTTAGTAAGTCAGTCAGCTAAGCACACAGAAAAGGCTTACTCATTAATATTTCACTTAGATATATTTGAATTAGTAGCAGGAGGAGCCCTTCCATAAGGGCTGTCATAGAGGGAGTGCCTACAACACAGGTGATGTGTGTATGTAATTACTAGCTTGTCAAGAACCCTCTGGGAAGGCTTGCCTATACCTCAAAGGTCACAGTCTTGAAGGCTCAGAGATGGAACTATTCTAGAACTACAGTCACTAAGAGAGACAATGGTAAGTAAGGTTCAAATCTCTTTATTCCTCTTGCTGTCCCATTTTATATCATTATAGTATTGGATCAATGATGTTGGATTAACAATTGAATGGATTATCACTAAGCCAAGTTCAACATCATTATGAAGTCCATTTCCAATGTCTGACTTCTTTTTTTGAGACAACACCTCACTATGCAGCCTTGGTTGACCAAGGTTACCCAATAGTGGGTAATATTTAATGTGACAGCACCCGATCTGTCTTGTGTTACGGAGCTGCCATGTTCCGGACTAGGCTAGGCCTGAGGTCATGAGCAGAAGAGGCATATTCTCAACTATTCTCTGGCTCAGGCCACCAACTCAGGTGGCCAGAGATGCCAGCGTGGGAGATGGCTCTGCCAATCTTCCACACTGTCTCCACAAGGCTGGGCTGGGCCCAGACCACCCCCGCCATCCATGAGGTACCCAATAGAAATGAGACTCTAATGCTTAAAAGTTATGCAAAGGCTTATTTATATATTTGGTAATGCTCAATAAACAAGATGCCCACACAATTAGGTGTGTCCCATTATCTAACCTTAAGATATAAGTTATTACTGTGGACTGCTCTCCATACATGCGTGGTCTTCCATGGCTCCTACATCTCCCCTCCTTACTCCTCTTTCTCTCCTTACTCCTACCTTAGCTCCTCCTAACTTGTGGGAAAATATCCCGATACATAAATACATGTGAGTGAGTGCAGATGAGAAGGCCAAGAGGTCCTTGGATCCCCTGGAACTGGAGTTACAATGTTTGTGAGCTGCCTGACACAGGGACTGGGGACAGAATTCAGACTGTGTCCTCGAGAAGGCAACACATGCTCTTCACACTGAGCCACTCTGCAGCCCTGTCGTCCTACTTAGAAACACTAATGCTCTCATAAACCGAAGGCATTCCTTTTCTTGGAAATGCCTTGAAAACATGGCAGAAAAAAGCCAACAATAACAAAAAACCCAAACAAACAGGAAGTGCTGCCCTGACCCAAAATATGTTTTGCTATTGTTCCATGCAGGAAGAATTTTCTGTAGCATCTTCCTGGCAATCAACAATGATGCTACAGCAGTTTCTTTGTTTGCCAACTTGTAAGATGCAGGGGAGGGCAAACTGAGGCAAAGAGACTCTGAAATTTGCATGTGCATGTGTGTGTCTTTACAGTTACACTATGCTTTGATTCTCATAAGAAAATTACCATGTGTTCACAGAAACTTTTAAAAAGCCCAGAAAGCAGACACCCTGATTTTCCAGTCCTGACAGAGACAAATGAGCACGTGACCCAGGATAAATAAAGCATCTTTTATAGGTTTATTGGTCCATTACTTAAGTTAACTGAGGTAAAGAAAAAAAATTAATTTACAAGCTAATAGTTTATCAAGCAATACAAATTCTTTGTTTACCTCAAAATGTAATACTAATTCCATAGTAAACAACAAACAGAATTTCTTACATACAGAGATACGAAAAACCAAAGTGGACAAGAACCTTGTGCCAGCATCAAAAATACAACAAAACAGCTTTTTTTTTTTTCCTTTTTATAACCTCTGGTTCCACAACAAAGAAAAAAGGTGACATTCTTTTTTGGTAGTTTCATAAGACAAAGACTTGGATCTGTAAATAAATCACTTTCTTAGCAACACGCATTCTCTCAAGCACTTATGTTCACAGCTTCCGTTTTGGCTTAATGGCAGCAAGGAGAGAGAGCACACAGCGAGACCCCATACCTCAGAAGCCTGCTTCTATCTCTGGAAGTTTTAAACCTAAAGAACAATTTTTAAAAATAAAAAAAAATAGTCCAAAAATTTGTTTTAATTCCCCTCCTGAACAGTTAAAATACGAGTTAGAAAGTTTGCTGGCAGTTTGTTTTGTGGGAGTCTGTCAGATGTAGGCTGTCTCTCCATGTAGTCCTGACTTAGGCATGAAGGGAACAGGCACACAGAAATACAGTGAGGAGGGACTCTGAGAGAGAGGCCTAACCCTCGGCATGGTCCAGGAAGACAGTGCTAACTGGTAGAAGATGCTGGTTTGTGCTGGTTTGTTCTTGGATGAAGGCCCAGCTGACACAGCCATTGCTTTGTTACACCAATCCACAGTCTAGGAAAAACCCCTCCTTTCCTCCAGCATCTTGGCAGAGGTCTAAGGCTATGAACCAGCCTGTCCAACGACAGCATACATATGTGTTAGCTGTTCTGAACTGGGCTGTGGAGAGCTCAGAATCACCACATACTTGGGCAGTACTTCAGGGAGAAAGGTGTATGCATCTAGTCACCCTGGCTTTAATATTGAGTCGACAGAACATGTTTTATGTTATTTGGCATTTCAACCTTTGGAGACTCTCCATCTCTGGGATCCGTTCTGCAGAAGCAAAGTAAACCTGGCATGCTGTCGTAAACCAGAGGATTTTTTGAAGCTGTGTGATTTGTCACTGCTGATACTGTCTGTATCCTCCACACCCAAACTAGGCCGATGCATTTCACATTCGTCTTTCTCATCCAAAAGCATCAAACAGTACTGTGGTCCGTTTCCTGTTATTATCTCAAATACTATTTGGCAACAGCGATATTTAATCTTGCCACCTGAAAGGCCACCTTCCTTCTGTGGCCCCCACCTTCTGGCTTGAAACTTTAAGAAGATGGCAGCTGCCTATATTAAGTTTCTACACCAACTGTTTCCATGTGTAAAACTTTCTGTACAGACTCTTTAAACCACTAGCTGAAGAGTAAGGCAATCAGTAGGTACTGACAAATTGTTATGAACTACAATTAGGCTTTTAACAATCTCTGTCTTTTTCTGGGTGTGTTGGGTTTTCAAGTGCTAAGTACATAAATATGAGACACATACTGATCTTTTAAAGGGTTTTTTTTTTTCTCCCCACAACACTTATTTACAAATCGCAGTAGTTAAAAACTACTTTGGTAACATGGGTTTTTGCCATACATAAAGTCATACCCAGGAATGTTCAAACAGATAAGACTAAGAACAGTCAGCCCCATAACAGAGCCTCACCTCAGCCTTCTTACAGTCAAATGACCTCATCAAAACAGCCAGCTACCTCTGGCTTCTGTGCCACAGGACAGGACAAATCACACAAGCCTTCGAGTGTTCCATGGGTGTTGTCCTAAAAGAGAAACACTGTCATCATGCCCACTTCTAAAATGAAAGTCTCCACAGGCCCTCCCTCAGCAGACACTGCAGTGTTCACATGTTCCCTTCTGTTTACATTCTGCACACTCCATTTGGCATAGAGACGCGTCTTACATTCCACCTCTACCCCATGCATGCTAGGTTTTCTTCTTTCAGCTAAGGGAAACTATCTGGTGCAGTGAGGAGCAGCTTGGAGAGGCACAAGCCCATCCTAACCCTACTTCCTGCTCAGCAGCAAACACTGTCTGGGCCTTAGGAGAGGATGAAACTGACCCCACACTGAGGGCTGAGGGGTCATTCCCTCCTTACTCCAGAGCAAGGCCTCCTTGTTTTGAGCAGCACAACCCAGATTCTTCTTGCAAATCCCAACATCAGTAGTATCCTTTCCTGCTACAAACCACAACTGTCCTAAACAATCCCGGCTCTCCCAGCTCCTTGACTTGAAGAATTCCCTGCCTTTGCAGGTTTCTAATCCGGTGAACAAGGCCCCATTTCTCAGGACCTGGGCAATTGCCTACAGCCAACTTTCATTTCACTGGCATGTGTCCAAGCCTCAAAAGTTATCTGCATCCCTCTGCCTATGGTACCGTTAAGGCAAAGTCACATGGAAAATAAGTCAGAGGGACCTGTGACTTCAGGGAAAGGCGTCGGCTCCAGAAATAAGTGATAGAGCCTCTCTGGGGCATTTTGGCACTGTAGTCTCTGAGCTATGCTTCCCGTAGGGAATCTCTTTTGTGTATGCTTTCAACTGGTGAGCTTCCACGGACTGAGGGAGCCTCTGAAGCAAGGAGGGTGGAAGGCCTCCTTCACTGTCTATTGTTCCTTTTCTTCTAGGCCAGCCTCCTCAGCTCACCAGCTGCCATCCTGAGAAGGACACCCTTGTGCATGGGCGTCCATGGCTCTGCCACTGACACTGTTCCAAGGGGACAGAAAGTCTCCATTATTCCAGCTCTTTCTGGAAGCTCAACGCCCAAGGACATTGCTTACTGGCCAAATAAACACAACAAGACAAACATCTCAAGATGCTGTGAGAGCCACCTCTCATGAGGGAATGGCTGTGGACCCCGCTTCCTTCCCTACAGTTCTCAATGAAGCTGGAGGCTGTTTCTACGGAGTTTTCTTCTTGCATAACTAACCAGCACACAGGATTGACTTGGTGTTTTGGCAATTAGTTGGTCATCAAATTTTAACTTCTTCATAATTTTATCTATGTTCTTCCCATGAGTCATTACATTATTGTATGCATCATTATGTTACTGTGTGCTCCACAAAGCATACGGTCCACAAAGCAAAGCTTCATGTTTCTCAAAGATGGACATCACCTTTGGGCCAGTCTGATGTCGGCTAATATACACAATGGAGGCCAGTTGGTGACTAAATATACACCCTGACTCTACCAGCAAGCTTGGGTTGGCTCTGAGCATCCATACCCACACCAACCTGGTGGTTGAGAGGTAGAATGAGATGCCAACTCACTGGAGTTGGGGTGTATGGGCTGTTCTTACTCTTCTGCCTCACTGAGCCATTTCTATTTGTACCAAAGAAAATTCACATCAAGGACACTGGGATGGCACAGATAGGGTTTAGGAAAGTACCAATAGATGCAGGAATTATTATTTCTATCACAAATCTGTCAAATGTGAGAAGACAAATTGTTTCATGCTACCTAGCTGCTGTCCCATGATGTCCCAGACGCAGCTGACTCCACATTAGAGGGAATTACAGGACTCAGCATGCTGTCTGATGATCAGATTTGCAAATTAACTTGTAAATGAAGCAACCCTTGACTGCTTCACCTTAAAAACAAAGCCCCTTCCATTGACCTGTGGCTCAGATCTACAGATTTTTAGCAAAGAGTCACAGATGAAAGAAGACAAATACACAGCTTCTTTTTAGCAGGAACAACGGTATGGAAGAGAGGTCCATTCTGGTTGTTAGCTTTATGGAAATTTGAAAAGCTTCACATGAAGATGTTAAGCACATTGGCGGCCCCCAGATTTTGGCTGCGAACGGAGATTTCCACATAGCCTGAAACAAAAAGCATCATGTCGCTCTTCTCGTCTCTGAGGAAACTGTGGATGCTTTTCTTCCTGACCACAGAATTTTGAGGGTTAAAACGCTCATGTAGAAGTCACACTGAGTTTACAAATCTTGACAGCAAAAACAATACAGCCCACCAGCCCTCACTGCAAGGCTGCCTAGAAGTCAGTGAGCACAGCAGGAAGATTAAACTAGACATGTTTGGTGAGGTAAAGGCAAACTGCACAAAGCAGACATCAGAGCTGGGGCTTGGCACACCAGAGCGACACTGACAGTAGCTGTTTCCAAACAGGTCTAATCCCAACCACGATGACAGTTAACAAGCAAAACACACAAAGACCTCCACAGAGAAAAATGCACCTTTTTTTCCAGTTCACACCAAAAGGCTTCTCATCTGTTGCACTCTGGTGTCAGAAACAAGATCCTGAGGCATCCTGTAAGGACATGGACGCGGGCTTGCTCACTCAAGCATTGATGCTCACAGACACAGATTTAGGTGGCCCCATGTGAAACAGAAACAAGTAAATAGATGCCACTCATCATGAGCAGGCAGCAGGCCACGGCCACAGCCACAGGCCACTGTAAATTAAGGACATTCTGAGAAGGTACCCACACCTCCTTCCATGCTGGTCGCTCAATGCCCTCACAGGTGAGGTGCAGAGCCACAGTGTCTCTGCAGCAGGTCACAGCTGCTTTCTTCCTATTTCCCCAGGTCCCTGAGACACAGGCCTGGGATTCTGTCCTACAATGGCAACTGGGCTGTCCCCAAAGTGATGTCACATGTCATGTGGGGGTTATCCTGCCCCTCAGGTTCAAGTCTTCGTAGTGTTCAGTTTAAGAGGTTCCTTCACAATATGGAGGTATGCTTCTGCTGAGAGATGATTACAGCCTCAGACTCCAAGGAATAAATACTAACTGAAAACAACTGTGGGGGACAGGGGAGAAAGTACACACACAAGAGGTGCTGTTGTGCTGTTTTCCCACGGCGACCTCTCTGGCACTGCAGGGACATTCTGGTTCAGGGTACCATGCCCTGTGGAGGCAGAAGAGTCTCTTCCAAAACCAAAGCTACTTGGCCTCTTGTTTCTCTTGCAGTAGTGGAATAACCGACTCCCACGCCATGAGGCACTGGAACGAGAGCACACACACAAGGTCAGCTGTCAGATGCTGCTCTGTTAATCCTGATCCTGCCGAGGAGTCACCTTTGTCTAGTGGCGCCTACGTCTGTTATCAATACTATTATCAATAGGGGCAGTGACAGATGTTTGTCTGGAATCCATCCCCCATCTTTATGAAAGAGCCATGTCCTTATAAGGCTTGCATGCCTCCATGAGAGTGGGAAGCCTACACCCAAGGTATGAAGGATCGGATCCATTCTAAGAAAATCGTTACCTTCACTAAGCCAAAACCAGACCAGGCAGGAAATTCTTGATGAGGACACCAGCTCTGAGAACCGACAAAGGCATTGTTGGAGGTGTGGGTGAGGCTGGTATAAGGATAGAACCATGAGAGGCCAGTCACCTTAGTCAGGGTAGGTGAAAAACACACTCTTGTTCACCTGAAGTTTGGTTTGCTTGTTTGGACCACTTTTATATATCCCCAAAGATTGGGGAGAAGGGAGTCTAGCAATCTTCACATTTATTTCTGTGTATGTAAAGGGTGAGGGCACATGTACCATGACATGCGTGTGGAGGTCAGAGGACAACTTTAAGGAGTCAGTTCTCTCTTCCCACCATATGGGTTCCAAAGATCAGATACAGGCTGTCAGGCTCGGCAGCAAGCACCTTTACCCACCCCATCAACCCACACACTGGCCCAACAATCAGGTTTTCCTAGGCCCACATTCTGTTGTGCATTTTATATTCATTTTCCCACGGCTCACAGTTAAAACATGAATGAACACTGATATCAGCTCCTTTTATCCCAGATCCTTCTGACAGAACAAGAACTTAGAAGACTCTGGTACTGCCTCAAAGTGGCTGACCTAGCAGACATTGTCCTCCCTCTGAAAAGCCTTTTGCAAAAGGGAAGGGCAAGCCCACTGTACAGACAGACTCAGGGTGAAGAGTTCTACCCTGAGTCACCTGGGGAGGAGGTCTGCAGGGCGGATGAGAGGCAGCATGAGGACAAGCAGAAAGAAGAGTGCTGAAACCTCTCCCTCATACCTTCCTTGGCCACTCTATGGCTGGTGAAAAAGCCAGACTCAGAAACCTGTCCTAAACAAGGAAAGACCAGTCAGCCTCAAGGAGCTGACTTCCAGCAATGGACTGGAAGGGAGGCCCATAGCATTCTAAATTCAAGCCCACCCCTCAGAGCTGCAAGGGTCTTTCTTCCTGTCCCAAGAGGAACACACTGATTTTTTTTTTTTTTTCCCCAGTCATCAAATGTGCCAAGCTCTTTCCTTACTCGGGGACTTGTGTATGTTGTTCCCTCTGCCCAGAGTGTATGTTCATCAGATCTTTGATTGTAAGGCTGCTCCAAGATTCCATAGGCTGGTCTTTCCCGACCACTCCACTGGCCTCTAGTACTTTTTTCCTTGCTCCTTCCCCTTAGCATGCTTATTTCATCCTCACCTCTGGGAATCCATCACTAATGCTGCTCTGATGGACTTAGGATGCCTACAGGGTTATGCAAAGCCTGCTATTTATCAGCTGGGTATTCAATCCCTTGCATATGAAAAGTGAAGAGAAACAACATCAGATACATGTAGAAGACAAGGCCAGGCCTCAGACAGGCCCTGATGATGGTACAATGGGAAGAAACAGATGCAAACCCTGAGTTTGCACTCTGGGAGTTTAGAGATGGTGGGTCATCCACAACAGGCATGGTGGAGACACTGGAAATATGAGCATTGAGGTAAACTGAGTGTCTGCCACATGCTGGTACGTTCTGGTAACTTGCATGTGCATTTTACTTTGTCTTTGCAATTATCCTGCAAAAAGTGATTAGTACTTATAAATGAAGAAAGAAAGGCTGGGCAGACGCCTCACCTAACACAGAGCAAGCAGGAGGAGGTCTTGATTTCATATGGGGATAACTTCCTACCTTTGGGAAGGCAGGACTGTCCCTAAAAGTATATGGCCCCTGTCTCCTAAGCTTGTTGTGTAGGGACAATCCAGACTGATGGTTCCATCAGTTAAATACTTAATAGTTTGGTACTCAAAGGCTGGTCAGCTTGGAGGGAATTTTTAAACTTCTGTGAATGATGGTTTCAATCATAAAATTCTCGTTGTCACACTACCTGCCATGACTCTTAAGTCCTGCAATCCTGACTAGGTGTGAATGAAGGGAGAAAGGACAGATACACAGAGACAGACACACACATACATACACACACACACACACACACACACACACACACACACGCAGTAAAACTGGGATGGGGGGGGTGCTAACTGTGATTGAGGGCTCCTACTGCCAGCAACATGGAACCTCAGTGAGTTTACTAAGAATAGCATAGGGGAGGGGTTGCTAGTATCTGAAGGTCTCTGTAGGTGAGCAATCTTCTGCTATAAACATCTGGGAGGGGGAAGCAGCAGTTCTAGTCTTCGAACACCCTGATCAATTGTTCACAAAAGCTCACACTCAGACTCTGAGGAAAGCTTTGCTGTCCCTCAAGCCTAACACATAAGATAAAATGCATTTGCAAATATTCATGGGTTTGAGGCCTCGGGGTCCTTGGAATGGGTCAACAATGCACATACACTCGGGACTTTGGCTCACTCAGGGTTCTTCTGATACCCACACCGCTTGTGGGATGAAGAGTTAAATGTAATGAGCTGGCAACTGCTGAGCATCTAGAGCAAACCCAGTTTAGAAGCAGCAGGGACAGCAGAGGAAAGGCATGGAAGGGTTGAGGACGGCCTTCTCCCCCCAGCTCCCTTTAGTAAACCAGGCAGAGTGCAGGCACATCAGCTCAGAGCAGCAGCCACAAGCACCTAAGCCTCAGGATGGGAGTTGGGCGGCAGGTGAGCCAAGGATGTGTCCTAGGTTATGGATTGCCTTGGTGCTGTTTGTATTTTGATGCTAATTCTGCTTCCTCAAAATAGGCTGCTGGGTAGATCAGGTGAACCTTCTCCCTCCCCGTGTTACCCAGTCAAATAAAAGCTAGAGCCGGTGATTGGGCAGTGTTAGGAAAAGGTGGGGTTGGGAGTTTTAGAGAGGGTGAGAGAGAAAGGGGAGGGGGAGACCAGCCAGTAGAGAGAGAGAGGAAGCCAGAGGAAGTAGAAGGAAGATGGAGCAGAACCCTGTGGCCTGGAGAAATTGCAAGTAGCAAGCAACTTCATAGCTGGGGAACAGAGTAGTATAGTGGTATATCTGCCCAACCTAGGTGTGCAGTTTATAAATATTATAACTGAGTTGTGTATTTTTTACAGGGGCTTATTGGGATTGGAGATTTACTGCAACCGTCCTAGGGCCACAATCTAGGAGATTGGTCTGTCCTAGCATCTTCCTACAGGGCAAGAAGCTGTTCTGTTCCCAACAGCTGAATTTCAAGGCCAAGTTATTTCAACTGAAACTGGGCAACTGTTTAACTGTAACTTTAGGCTACTAAAGGACATCAAGATTTATCGACAGAAATGACTTCAAATCAGATACTTAAGGAGTAAGCCTCCATTTCAGGAGATAGCTTTTACCTTTTACTTTCCCCTCTCATGTGTGTGTGTGTGTGTGTGTGTGTGTGTGTGTGTGTGTGTGTGTTAGTTAATGGGAATGCTAAATCTGGGGTCCACAAATCAAAAGGATATATGAATAAAAGTCTTTTTAAATAGCATTGCTTTCCCATGTAATTCCATATACCTTTATTTAAAAAGAGTGTTTTAAAGTTCAACATTAAAAACAAATATTATTGTGGGCTGGAGAGGTGACTCAGCAGTTAAGAGCACTGACTGCTCTTCTAGAGGTCCTGAGTTCAGTTCCTAGCATGGTGACTCACACATATCTGTAATGGGACCTAATTCCTTCTGGTGTGCATGAGGTCTGTCAGCTTCAACAGATGACTAGAGGGGGTCCATGGCATAGGGAAAATGAAAACATCTTATGTAAACCCCAAGATAACATGAAGTAACCCCAAAGCCTCCATTAACTGGGGTACCCATGCTGGTATCACTGGGTCTGAAAGCATCAGCTTCCCAGATCAAAGAGCCACCTCCTCCAGCAAGAGGGAGCCCAGAAGAGCAGGGTCTCTGCTTTGAAACCCAGCACAGTCTGCCAGGACACTGCGGTAATTCACATGAGGCAGGTTAAGGATGGGACAAGGGGATCATGTTTGGGGATTTCTGGAAGACACCTGTGGTGGTTTGAATATGCTTGGCCCAGGGAGTGGCACTATTTGGAGTTGTTAGAGTAGGTGTGGCCTTGTTGGAGTAGGCATGGCACTGTGGGTGTGGGCTTTAAGACGCTCATCCTAGCTTCCTGGAAGCCAGTATTCTGCTAGCAGCCTTCAGATGAAGCTGTAGAACTCTCGGCTCCTCCTGTACTGTGTGTGTCTGGACGCTGCCATGCTCCCACCTTGAAAATAATGGACTGAACCTCTGAACCTGAATTGAAGCCAGCTCCAATTAAATGTTGTCCTTATAAGAGTTGCCTTGGTCATGGTGTCTGTTCACAGCAGTAAATCCCCAAGTAAGACAGTGTCCACGCAAGGCTGTGGCTACTAGGACACACAGTGGTGTGCTCACCTTCTCATAATACTGGATATTCTTGTCAGCCAAGCCCACGAGCAGCTGCCGGAAGTCGTGTCGCTTGTTGCTCTGCCACCTCTCCATATCAGCCTTCAGGTCTGCATTGAAGCACTCCATCCTATCCTGGCACTTCTCCACATCTGCTGGCACCTGGAAGGAAAACATATCCTGGGCTCTGAAGTGCGACTGGGTTTTCCTACTGTGAGCTTCCCCCACAAACACTGTTCTAAATTAAAATGTCAAAGTGCTCCCTGGAAAGCAGACCCTGGAAGGGCTTGTAAAAAGCACTACCCTGCCCCAAGAATCATCTGACCTATCCAAACAGAACAGAGACACGAGGGAACCACCCCTTTGTGTCAGAGTAAGGGGGTGTGAAGTCCTTTTAGGATCCACTCAGCCATGCTGACAAACAGGTAGAGATTTAACATTTGCTAAAAGCAAATGTTGCTTGAATCTTGAAAGTTTTAAGTCCCCAATGGAGCCCAAATGTCCCCAAGCTACAGTTACTATTTTGAGTCAGTAGCTACCAACCAGAGCAATATCAACATGGTGTGGACAGGACTGAGGGACTGGGCACCTTCCCTTTGAGGTTGCCCAGTTTATGAATGCCAGGGCTGCTAACAGCTGCACACTCATGCTTGCAGGTAGCTGACAGTGTGACTGTTTCTTGTTTGTGGGTTTTTGTGACAATTAACTGATGAGGAACACCTAGAATCCCTCCTTGTTTCAATACTCTCGTTTCTGTGACTGAGGTAGTCATGTTCCTGTGCCTGACCGACATGGGATGGAAATACCCAAGGATCATGGATGGGTGCTGTCTATCACAAGGTACAAAACACTGGGGGCTGGGCCACCTATTAAGGCCTCAGATGGTAAAAAAATGTCTGAATGGAGGATGAGCTACAGCACCCACACAGGCTCCTCCATGTCAGATGTGGTGTCTGTATGGTGCCATGGTTCTTGTTGTTTGCTGATTTGTTCAGTGCTCAAACTCAGTTTCGAGTGTTGTAGTGCATTACAAATATACATTCTTGAGTTCTTTTTGTGGACAGGACATGTAGGGCATTTACATGCACTAACATATAAATCTCTACCTATTTCTTTCTCAAAGCAAGGCCAGAGATTCATGTAAGATGCAGGCAGCTTTCGAATTCTAGTGTGGATCCATGGTAACATATGAATCAACCTAGCAGACATGCATCCACTTGCTATACTGGATACAGACACATCTGCACCCTGAAAGGCCAGGCAATCCCCAGAGCTACTCTTTGACTCACTTCACCCACCCCGAGTCCCAGATGACTAGCATAATATCATGTGAGGTAACTCTTTAAAAAAAAAAAAAAAAAAGCATAAACAAAGTGAAGGAGTGTTATCTCCGAGGTCTAGTCTGGGTTTTACATTTCCCAAGTCTGTTCCACGGAGGTGAGGACAGATGACTAGTTCTGATGTCAGACTATCTGCCTGAACGTTGGTCCTTACTATTATCTTTTTAATAACATTCCCTACTCCCATCCCTTCTGTGAATACAAATAAAACTTCCAATCACAAGTAAGAAACAGAACCACCGATGGGTAGAGGCAGATTATGTCCTTCAGTCTAAGGATGAGAGGCAGCAGCCGCAGGGGGCCCGAAGCTGCCACCCACCCTCAGCTGGGTGTTATCCTGACCTTGGGCCGCTCTTCCTTCCTCAGAGCCACAGCTTCCAGTTTGGCTTCGTACTCTGCTTGAACTTGGTCCCTCCTCTTCAACACACCCTGTGGAAGGTAGAGAAAAGTTTGTAATAGTCTTCGAAGAGGCCTCCATCCCCAAGCCCTGGCCAGATCACAGTGCCCTGGGCCCAGCCATGTGCTCCCAGGACAGAAGCTACACATGGCACCAGCTCTAAGGGCAGGAAGGAAGGAGAACCAACCTTGGAGGGTGGGCTTTCCAAGGAGGAACCCAACAGATGTTGACAGCAACAAATTTTGGTAAGAACAAGTTGGGGAGCTTGGCACCATTGCCACACTGCTGGGGGTCTCAGCTTTACCATGTACAAAGACCTCCGGCAGACACCAAGCTTTACACTTAAAATGCAGGGCTGTCTCTGGGCTCAATAGAAAAATCTTAGTAAAAACAGTTCTTAATTATTATTATTAATTTATATAATTGACAAAAATCATGCATATTTACTCTGCATAAAGTGTTCCAGAATATATGCATATTATGGTATGGCTAAATTGAGCTAAGTAGGAGACATTACCTCATACTTGTTTTCTGTGGTGAAAGCATTTAAATCTACTCTCAGCAGTTTTCATGAATGCACTAATCAGCTACACTCACTATGCTATAGAATGGTTATAGGAGAGTTCTTGACTTTTTGATCTGCTGGCTGATCCCTGGTAGACTCATCTTCCTGTTGTTGGTTCTCTATTCGGGGTCAGGTAAAGTATGCAGAGACTCAGGCCCTACGCAAGGGTTCAGTCTGAGCGAGATCCTGATATATAAGAGGATGTGTGTACAAGAGCGCTGAGTGATGGGTCTGAGTCCTTCGATTCATACAGCAAGCTTACAAGGAGTAGCAGCAAATGGGCCCAATGAAATCCAGCTTGGGAGGGCGGGAGATGAGGCAAGCCTGGAGCTCAGGTGAAAGGCATTAGGCATGTTCACTCTTCAGTCCATGCTAGCAGGTAGCACCAGAGAGGGATCATCCCCTTGAGCCTGCACACCAGGTTCCCTTTCCTCCCCTCAGTCTCAGCACTGCTACTCAGACCCCAAGTGCCAAACACAAAGCTTGCAGTAAAAGAAGCACAGCTCGGTTCCTCCCTCAACCTTACGGTACATTTAAAAATGGCCAGTCACAACAGTGAGAGCTTTTCCACCCACTGCCTCCAAAGCCATGGGTTACCAAGACAGGTTCTAATCATAAATTCCACACAGAGACCTCCTAACACAGCATGAAGCGAGGGCAAGAAGGATCCATTCCTGGACTAAGTGTTAGACACTTGGTATCCCTGCTGATGTGCTCCAGAGTGAACACCCAAGGGCACTCTAGGCCCATCTTCTAAAGGAAATCATCACTGGGATGACAACTGAAGTCTTCTCCTGATGATTAGAACCTGCCATCATTCACCTCCCATTCACTTTCTTGTAAGTGTTCCACACACTCATGAATGTCACCAATGGGGCTTTCTGTGGTGACAGACACACGCTCTAACACAGCCGTCACTAGCACCATCTATGTATAGAGTTCCTGACATGTGGCTCATGTGACTGAAGAAACAGATGTGTGTGTGTGTGTGTGTGTGTGTGTGTGTGTGTACACATGTACATGCAGGTTGCCACCAAGACCAGAGGTGTCAATCCTGCTGGACCTTGAGTTATAGACAGTTCTGAGCCACACAACATGGATGAGAACCATAATTTGTGTCCTTTGCAAAAGCAGAAAGTGCTCTTAACCACTGAGCCATCTCTCTAGCCCTGAATTTTTATTTACTTCTTTAAATTTAAAGTTAAATAACTCTTTTTATGGCCAGTGGGTACCATATTAGACAGGGTAAATCTAAAAAGGAAAATAACAAAAACCAGGGGTCATTTCTGATTTCACAAAGCATAGGCTATAATCTAAATCTACTGGTCTGGTACTGGTCTGAAACCAGTAGATTTAAATGTCAGGAATACTGACATCATCCTCTCCACCTGAGAGAAATAAACACATGATGGTGTCTCTATGTCTGTCTCTGTGTCTGTCTCTGTGTCTGTCTCTGTCTCTCTCTGTCTCTCTCTGTCTCTCTCTGAATGTGTGTGTGTGTGTGTGTGTGTGTGTGCGCGCGCGTGCGCGCGCCCCTCACAGAATGCTGCACATCTTACTGAAAAAGGCATCTTTTTAGTCTAGCACTCCAAGGAATGACGCTGCACAGACATGTACCCTGTTGTTGTGACAGGAATCTCAGAGGCAGCGTTCTTGAGACGATGCCTTGGGACTGTCAGCCCAGCATGTGGTTCTCTCTCCTGTTTTTTACTGTGGCACTTGGCTGAGGATGCCAAGACTCCTAAAGAGGGGTGTGAGAGAAGATGCATCACCTGAGATGGCTACCATAGTCCATCTATTCATGCCATCCAACAAGGAGGGCAAGAGGACCTCAGATGATGCTGTGCCTCACTTTCCACTTGGTCTGGCTGCTCTTCTATCTTAGCCTGTGACACCGCAGCTCACCTGGAGCCAATGGGATGTTGTCTTCATGAGCAGGCTGTGGGGAGGACCTGGGCTTACATCACTGGACAGTATAACAGGCTCCCAACAACCTGGCGGAGGCGAAGGACACAGAATCTACTGTGTAAGTGAGGACACTTGGCATGGTGACAATACGGCACCTGTCTTGAGGCCACACTGCTGGATGGCAGGGCAATAGCAATTCAGTTTCCACCATCTTCTGACTTAAAGTTTCACAGTCTAACCATAACCCGGCCATGCTGAAGGTTGGGTTCTTCTCTAGGGACCCCTCTACACACTTCTGGCCATGTCAAAGATGGCTCCCCACTCCAATAACACAGTCTCTGTAGATTCAACTGGCCAAACCAGCTTATGACAGTTAGAGGGTTGGCCCTATATAATGGGGTGGAAGCCAAGAGGCTCCATCTACAGAGTCCTTCCTCCCCACCCCCGCCACCTGAGCCTCTCTCTGTGTCACTAGCTCTCCTCCTCTACTTCTGCCTTTAGGTATCCTGATTCATCAATCTAGGGGCAGAGAACAAAACAAAACAGCTTTGTGTCTGTAGAGCTTCCATGCCAGAGAGAGGGGGGCAGACAACAAACAAGGAAGCTATACTGGAGGCAGGCAGCACGAAGTGTCACCAAATGTGGGAAGGACTGGGGGTTGGGGACAGGGTGAATTTAATTCAAGACAGAATGAGCTTATCTCGGATAGCATGTGCAGAAGTGGAGCACTTCAGCCTGGCTTTAACTGGTCCTAAAACTCTGGAGCTTCACTCGTGTTCTGAGAAGATGAGGAGAAGCTGACGACTCAGTTTAGTGCTCACTTTTAACAAGAAAATGTTGAGGAAAACAATTTTTAAAAATAGGAGGAAATTATAAAATATTTAAGAAACCTATCAATAAATATATGGATTCTGATGGATTTGGGGGAAAGGACTATGTGAGACAACTTGATCACTACTAAATATGTGACCATAGTTTAAAAACTGGTTTTTAAAATTCTCTCTGTCTATCTGTCTTCAAACCCCAGTAATCCTCCTGTTTCTGCTACCCTCACCCCATCCTCTCTGGATATGTTGGAAATTTTCTACAAAGAATCATCAAGCAATACAAACATAATACCTGTCATCCAAAACGTTTGCAATGAACCAACAGTATCAATAGGAGACTTAGAATTGTCAACTGTGACAATGAACCAACAGTATCAATAGGAGACTTAGAATTGTCAACTGTGACAGGTTTGTGGGAAACAGCCTTCTGCCTACAATGATGAAGAGAACTGGAGGAATCCCAGGCATGTTCTGTGGTTTGACTTCCAATATCAACACTGAATTTTTTTTCCAAGAAAATAGCACAGTTGTGGGTATACAGCAGAGATTACAATACCTCTCCCCAAGCTCAAGCTCATGCCTTCCTCTTGTGAGGCTGTGAGCTCATAAGGTGTGGGAAGGGAAAGAGGCTTCCTCAAAGACTCACTCTGGTTCATTCAAAGGTAGCACCAATAACGACCAGGGAAGCAAAGCAAGCGGAATCTGCTTAGTCCTGCAGCCCACCCAGTACACACAGGAAAGGACTGCATCCAGGCCTCCAGTAACTCTCTCTCAATTTCCCTTTTCCTAGCAAACTCCAAAGCCTCTCACACAAATATAAAATACCAGAATGTTTGCCAAGCACAGTAGTGTACACTTTTAATCCCGCACTTAGAAGGCAGAAGAGGATCTCTGAGAATTCAGGGCCAGCCTGGTCTGTACAGAGAGTTCCTGGCCAGCCAGGGCTCCACATAGAGCTCCTGTCTCAAAATAAAAGATCAGAAAGCTTTTTTGAAAAGAATTCTCTTAGGGAAGTAAAATGTGAAAATAGATTTTTAGGCAGCATGAATACACAAGGGAACCAATGCATCACTGAAAATCTTATCCACGCGCCTTGGGCCTCAACAACCTTAGGACAATGCTGTCTCTGCTGTGGAGTCACCCTGCGCATGCATCCCTGATCAGTCTCCTTCAGTAGCTGGCTTACCTCAGCTGGCACTGGAACAGAGCTCCAGTTTCAGAGGCTGTAATCAAAACTTCCTCTTCACCATGCCCTTCCCCCACAACACTGCTGGCAACCCTCCTTTCGGCCCCACTAATCTGAGTGCAGTATTTTGGGGATCAATGATTAAGAAACTCAGTACAATGCTTCCCACATGGGGTGAAGAAGAGAAACAACCCACTACTTCCTTGCTGTGTCTTCAGTTGCTCTGGCAACCCAATGCCTAACACTGCAGCCCATGCTTTAAGATGCCAGATAAGTCTCTGCTTAACAGCAATTTAAATCTTGCTCTACCACAAACGTATGTTGAGTATTAACATATTTGCCACATGTTAGAATAGAAAAGCCCTACAACTGTGGGCGTTTGGATTCTGTCTGAATAAGGGTGGGAAACATCCTGATGAAGGGTATGTGTGTATACAAGAGTCAAATCCACACAAACCCCAACGACTGTAAAAGTTACTTTTTGTTTACAAAAGCAAGCACTGTTAACCTCGTAAGCGAAGTGAAAACGTTTTGGTTCATTTCATAATTCGGGATGCCTTTCTATACTTGCTTCAGCCACACATCAGAAATCCTTCCTTCCTATCTACCTATCTATATCTATAGTAAAAAGCAATGTAACAGATGACAGTGAGTCGCAGGCTTGGGGCCAGAAGGTTTGGGTTTCAGCCTCTATTCCAATAATCACCAATCCAGGCCTCTGGGCTAGGCAGGCGCATGTCTGTACATGGGTAGTTAGTACAGCATGCATCTCTTTGGTAAGTGGGAGGATCAAAGTTCAGGGTCGTCCTTGGTAACCTGAAGGGGGCTGCTTGGAAGTAGGCTGTCAACACAGAGCTTTTCTCACTGTTGGAAGGCAAATCCTTTCTCTGCCTGGTGCCACCACCACAGGGATCCCCTGAAGCTGCGTTCTCAGCCAGTCTCTGTGAGCCACCATGTGGGACATGAGAACAGGTCATCCGTAGCTGTATACACGCTGGTGTGTTCTCACTTGCTGCCACTGAGAAAAAGCTTATTTTGCTCTTATACCTTTTATATATGACCACATTCTCCCTTAAGTTCTTCTTATCTCTTCCTCAATTTCCCTCCCTTGGTTTTCGTGTTCCCTTGGTTAGGACTTCTCAGTTAGGAACCTTGAGATCAAAGCTGTGATGTCCCTCACCCTCCTGGAACTGTTTTACATGTTTGCAGTTGTGTTTCACTGTCAAACAACATCTTTTGGACTTACTTTCTAAGATTTCCTCAAACTGCGGTTTTCACCTTTACCAATTTTATTTAACAAATCATATACTTTTAAATTAAATTTTTAGGCATCAGTGCTTTGCCCGCTGATGTCTGCAGCATGAGTGCCTGTGGCCTGAGGGGGCTAGAAAAGGATTCTGGGGACTGGATCTACAAACAACTGAGAGCCACCATGTGGGTGCTGGGAATTGAACCCAAGTCCTCTGGAATGGCAGCCAGTGCTCTTAACCACTGAGCCATCTCCCCAGTCCCCACAAATTGTGTTTTTAATTCCCTAAATTATCTGACCATCTTCCTTCACAGCATCCCACTCCTGTTTTAATTTAGCAGTAGGAGAACACTGAGAAAATTTCTTCCAACCTGTTCTTCCACTTAATTCACAGTCTCTGCTCACCATATGTCCTATTTATATGACCTTGGTATTAGTCTTCCCAACTACAAAGATGGGATGTATATCACATGCAAACAAGCAATAATCCATAGGCTTTTGGTGAGTGTCCAAAAAAGCAAGCCGGCTTACCTTCATAGAGTCAGAGTACAGACTGTATTCCCTGAGCACAGGCAGAAACTCTTCTGTTATGTCATCTGTCAGCTCTTCCAAGGCTGTGGAGCAGTTCCCAATGCAGGCTGACACGCCCTCCAGCGGCTCTGCCAGCTCGCCTTCCAAGGCGCTCCACGTGGAATACACAGGCCCGTATTCCCTCAGCTCTACGAGGTACTCTACAGGAAGAGACAGCCATTGGAATCCAGCTAGGGAGCACCCACTGGTGCGACCGACTCAGGGATCCACAGCCCAGACCTCTCTGAACTAGGACACACAGCCTCGGCTCTTCTCTTTCCTGGACACACTCCCCTTTAAGTGTAACATACTTCTAACATTTTTTAATATCTAAAAGCTAGTGTAAGTTACTACTAACATACACATCTAGGATTCTTGTTAATCAGAACCAAAATACCTTATGGGGGGAAAAAGATTAAAAGGCAAACCCAACGAACTTCTTCAGAAATAATTACCCCCATTCACGATGCTGCAAGTGAAATGTTTTGGAAAGCAATGGGGAAGACTTTCATATAGATTCAGAGGCCTCATATCCCCTGGAACTGGAGTTATAGATGGTTGTGAGCCACAATGTAGGTGCTAGGAACTGAATTCAGGTCTTTTTCAAGAGCAACAAGTGTTCTTAACCTGAGTCATATCTCTAGTACTCCAGAGTGGGGGCTTTTTTTAAAAGAAAAAAGTCAGTCACAATGGAAAACCAATGGTCTTACAGGGGACATGCTACTGAAAGAGATGTGGTCTCATAGAGGTGACTTGCTCCCTCACTCAGTGGTCCTATCAGTGGTTTCGGGGAATAAGGAAAAAAAAAAAAAATGATTTCTTCACCCAGCCCTCCATTTGTCTCAGGGCTCCTGTCATTTGACAGGATATGGCTGCCGTTGTTTAACTGAATAGGCCTGTGTGCTGTACTTCCTGTCTCAGCACCATTATATTGTTCAGGTGTCTGCCTACACCTGTGTAAGGGGACAAGGTTAATCAGGTGACCATGACAGGAGGGGGGAGACAGGCAGTGGTGACAGGGACAGCCTCAGATGTGAGCAACTCCCCAGCTCAGAGGAGTGGATGTGAAGTGAGGCGGGGCAGGGATGAAACACTAAATTCAAAAGCTCGATGGCTCCTAACCTTGGCAAGTGCAGGCGCACACTCTTCTTCCGAGCCATCTCTAGGCTACGTTTATTTCTGTAATCATTGGCCCTGTGGATGAGGGCATGGAAACAGCCAACACCACACTGAGTGCAAGTCTAAGGACTGAGTGCAAAACACATTCCAGACACCACCAGCCCCTCCCTCTTTGTATCTGGGTTTTAAGCAGAATAAGGCCTGGTTCTGTCACTGCAGAATGTCTTCAGGTTGTTTCAGGCCAGCATAATGCATGCCATTCCCACCACTCTGGGCACCATCAATCTCAACAAAGGGCTCACCTATTTCTTCTTTGATGATCCGCTGGGCTATCCGATCGATGGTTCCCAGTTTGAGTGCAAAAGTGTCTAAGTAGTCACCGATGGCTGCAAACTCCAGAGGCCGACTCCTCAGCTTATAGCCTCCAGTGACATGCTTGACTGACTCACCTACTCTGGTCAGCAATGCTATCCCCTGCTTCTTGTAGGCATTCAGGTCCTGCAGACAACAACACAACCTCTAAGTCACACAGCCTGGGCTAAGGGAACCAACCGGCTTCCAAAGGCAGTGTCTCATTGGAGATGAAGAACCAGAAAGCAGGAACTGTGAGGACCACATACACATCATAGCCCCACTGTGGGAACTCTTCCTGTAGAGGTCGAACATCTGCCTACCCTTTAGGGCAAACCAAAGTACAAGTCTAAAGTCCAAATCAAGGAGCCATGCCTCGAGACAAGAAAGTCTCACCCCAGTATGGCTGACAATTTCCCCAAAGCTGCAAAGATAGATCTTGACTAAATGTCCAGAGTCTATATACACTAGCATCTCCCAAGGCCATGTGACCACATGCAATTGGGAAGAATTATATACAGCTATCTGTGAAGTAAAAGGGGGAGTGGCGAGATGAAGTGAGGGTCCAACAGGCCCTATGATGGAATATCAGTAGTCACCAGCCCCACTCTTGCAAAAAGTCACAGCTACTGTGACAAGATGGTAGCTGATATGCTTGAAGGAGAGCATTCTACAGTAGACTCCCCATCCCCCAGGCTCACATCCACATGCTCATGCCCAGATTCCCTGTCAACTTGGCTGGGTCCCAGACCCTCCAGTCCAGTGGCTCTCAACCTGTGGGTTATGAGCCCTTGGGAGGGGTGTCAAACGAACTTTTGACAGGGGTCCTGCATATCAGATATTACATAACAAGTCATAACACCAGCAAAATTACAGTTATGAAGTAGCAGCGAAAGTCGTTTTTGGTTGGGACTTCTCTACAACATAAACTGTATTAAAGAGTCCCAGCACTAGGAAGGTTGAGAACCACTATTCTAGTGAAATACTGCTGTCTTTAAATGCAACACTCTTTCTAACACAATTTTAAAACCTCTGGCAAAAACACCCCATGCTGTCTTTAGGACAAAATTAAATGCCTAAGGGTCATTCCTCACTCAGACTGAACTACAGCCACAGGAGGGTGAGGGGAGGCAGTGGAGAAGCCACAGAGGCAAACTGACTGCACACTGACACTGTAGACAAGTTTTAAATCAGAATTTCCTGTGGGTCAAGGCAAAGGTGGGCAATGGATTGGGCCTTTAAACCTCTTGCACCTGAATTTTCAAAGAGGAAGCACACAGCATGGTGGCTCCCACCTTTGGTCCGAACACTCAGGTGTAGAGGGAATCTTTTGTTCTATGTGTAGAAGCATCCAACTGTCAATAAAACAGCCTATGACCTACTAGCTTAGGCAGGAAATAGGGAGGTGGAAATTCCAGTACACAGAGAGGATTTCTGGGACCAGAGATAGGTGTGGAAAGATTTGCTCCAGACACAGAAGACAGTCACATGAAACTGAGGACCAGGTAACCAGCCACATGGCAAGACTCAGAATAAATATGAAATTATGCTAAGAGCTAGTCGGGAAACAAGCAAAGGTTTGGCCGAGGCATTTATTCATGAAATAGTAAGTCTCAGAGTCACAATTTCTGGGAACAAAGTTGACAGGTGGAAAAACACGAGGTTACAATTGGCATTAACTACATGAGAAGGTAGAGGGAGTGAATCTCTGTGATTTCCTGGCCAGCCTGGCTTACACAGTAAGACTCTGTGCCTCAAATCAACCCACCAAACAAACAAACAAACAAACAAGCAGCTCTCAGGGCTGAGCTGGTGGTGCATGTGGATCATTCCAGCACTGGAGGCTGAGAATAAGGATCAGACACTCTAGCTCGGGCGGGCTACAGAGTGTGGCCTGCCATCACCACTGTTCTGTTGTTGTAAAGAGACGCCAGGACCAAAGCAACTCTTACAAAAAAAGGCATTCAACTGGGGCTTGCTTGAAGTTTCTGAGGTGTAGACCAGTATTGTCATAGCAAGGAGCACAGTGACATGCACAGTGCTTTAGAAGCAGCTGAGAACTACATCCTGATCCACTGGAAAAGACAGACATACAGACAGATCCTGATTGTGATCCACTGGTGGGAGTTGGGAGACAGACACTTAGCCTGGTGTGGGCTTTTGAAATGTCAAAGCCTACCTCAAGTGACACACTTCCTCCAACAAGGCCACACCTCCCAATCCTTTTCAGATTGTGCCATTCTCTAATGACTAAGCATTCAAATCTATGAACTATGGGGGGAATTCTCTTATTCCAACCACCACAGTCCCTATCTCAAAACAGCAACAAACAAATGCATATACAGCACCCCTGTCTGGGAAACAAGCCTCCTGCTCCCATTCCTTCCCATAAGTTCCCACTGAGCTTTCTTATACTCTCCCAGAACCACTGGCTTCTTCTTGGGGAGTTTGGGATGAGGGCATGCCATCACCAAGAGAGCTATCTTGCAAATGCTGCTTATAAGTGCTTCATCTAGGATCTTGGCCTCACTGCATGCTATAAAATACTTCCCTTCCCAGCTTAGTGCCTGAATCTAGCAGCTATGACTACCCAAGGGACCCTTGTCAAGATCAGGCCTACTGCTACTCATAGGAGGAAGACCCTTACCTGAGACTCTAGCCATTCCTTCCTAGACCCCCCTGACAACTGTATGTAACTCTCCTTTGTAGTAAGAGTGAGTTTACATATAGCACAGAAGCTGATAGGAGGGGGTATTCATCTGTACAACTACAAGGAAGTCATGGCCTACACTGGGGTAAGACTGTTTCAGTCACACATGCTCCTGTAAGTAACCCCTTCCCTGGGGACTATAGATAAAACCAAACATATTCACTGGATCAGCTCTGGAGGAATCATTATGTTAGTCTGTCATTGGTCTCCTGCTTGGGAAATAATAGATGTTTGTTGACCTCTCACTTCAGGGAAGGTCACACAACAGTGTGTAGAAGGAGAACAGGGAGAGTTAGTGGGGAGAAACAGCTACTGTCTCATGACTGTAGAGCTGCAGCTTTCTAAGAACAGAAAGTTCTGTTTCTTCAGACAGGGGTTCATGGAGCTCAGGCTGGCCTTCAATTCACTATATAGCTAAGGATGAATTCCTAATCTTTCTGCCTCCACCTCCCAAGTGCTGAAATTAAACATGTTCACCACCCCAAGCCCAGGTAGAACTCCTTGATTTATGGACTACTCTCTCACATTCCCTTACATGGAACTGGATTTTGATGCAGACACTGAAAGACCTTATTACACATCTTAAAAAAAAAAAAAAAAAAAAATCTTTGTCATACTGTTTAGCCCAGAACTCTCAATTCATCTCTCTCCAAGATACACACACTCTCCCACTAATTCTTCACGAAGATTCCTAATGACCAGGAATCCAAGCCACAGCCCTCTCCTACTTCATTCAGTAATTAGGGCAGCCTAGGGCTTCAGAACAAAGGACCTGCAACCTCAGAGCCAACTAGCACTCTGGGAAAACAAGAAACTTGGAAGAACCACACCCAAGTATCAGTATTCTGAGAAGTGCTAACATTTAAACAGGCTCAACCTGTAGGGGGGGCTAGTGCATTGGCAGCCTTCAACTGAAGCTAAAAACAAAACCTGTTTGGACCCTGCCAGGTAGTTTCCATGAGTGGAGAACAGAATCTTCTGGGAGCCTCAAATGTCAGCAGCTGCTATCTGTACACATGTCTGTTTTTCTTGTAATTTTAACCAAGAAAAAAAAAAAAGGACCTAGACTTCAACACTTTTGTCATTAGAGCACATTATATGGCTTGAATGCATGGATCTGAAACTAAATGGGTTAACTAGGGAGAAGTTAAGCTGCCTGAGGGTCTGAACATGTGACCCATTTCTGCACAGTATGAGTGGACTGCCTTGGATTTCAGGCCAGTTCTGCCAATAGCAAGTGAAGCACAAAGCCAGTGAACAAGCAACTTGAGCTCCAACAGTCTCTAGCAACACACTGGAAGCCAAATGTTTTTCTGGCAAATGACTGGAAAACACACCTAAGAGGAACAGAGTATTGGCAAGCAATGGCCAGGCCTTGTGCTACAGCTGGAAAGGGAGGCCTTAAGAGCCACAGGGCCCAACTTCAAGTCCTACTGATGTCAACTGAACAAGTTTAATCTCTCTGAACTTCAGTTTCCTTGTCTGAAAAATGAAGCTGGTTCCTTTCAAGGTTCTTGAATGCCACTCTGCAGGTACTCAGGCAGGGGAATGACCATGAAGAGGTGAGAAAAAGAATTCGGCTCACACTGACATCATCAACCTGAATCAAACTTGGGGAGTCTGATGCCAGGTCATTCATTGTCGGCACATTTAAAACACAGTACAGTTTGGGAAAAAGTTTCCTGAAAACAGTCATTCCAGTTCCAGGTGTACAATAAAGCTTAAGGCGTGACTACACAAACACTACTTAACAAAGTCCAAGTGCCATGAGGTGGGTTCTGTAGTTAGAAAGCTTAGAATCTGCTGTGGTCTCTGACCAACATAGCATAGAGACCAGAAAGTACATGTGACATCTCCCCTAGGAATCGGTTCTATTAACTGGGAACTGAAGATTAACAGTCTAGTGAGCAAAGAGTCTGGGATACACATTTTTGGGTGACTTGGGTGGGTCTGGCTCTACAGCAAAAGGTGGAAGAGGTCTACCACTACAGACAGAAAGAAAATCACCAGATGGCTCACAATGTCCACTCCCATCCTTTTGGCTGAAAAACAGGTAATCCCTCTTTTGAAGAGAGGCTCCTTTGTGTTTAATATTCCTGGTTCCTTAGTACTCTGTGGGCACAAGGACACCTTGGTGTGTAGGTGTCAGGCATGTGGAGGTCAGAGGACAACCTTGTTGAACTGAATCTTTTCACCTTTACATGGGTCCTGAAGAGAGGACTTGGCTCCTAAAGCCTTTGTAGTGAATACCTGACCCACTGAACCATCTTGGCAGCCCTGAAGAACATTCTTAGCAAACACTTGGTATTCTTTCTATTCTGTGCCTATTGTTGGTAAGCCTGCCAACCTACTAACTCTGCCAAGAAGTGTTTAATGGATGCTTGTGCTTTAGGCAGGTGAGATACTGACTTTCATTGCTGCTGAGGGGGACGGGGGGGGGCAGGTGCAGCCTATTCTCCTGCTGAATTCTAAATCAAACTGTGCCAATGCAATGGGCACCAGAAAGTAGAGGGCTTTTATGATGCCCACCTCAGAGGGCCACTCGTGGAGATGTCTCATAAAAGAGCAAAGCAGTGTTTGAGAAGGAAGGAGCCGGAGGGAGGACGAGCATGTGCAGGAGCACACGAGAATCCTGTCTGTACCTTAGCAGTGAGGAACACACTGAAGTGTTCATTGAAAGACAGCACGGGGTGATCTGTAATCCGTTTTAGGAATTTGTCCAACGCTTTTCTTCTGGTCTCCACAAACTCTTCTGAAAAGCGATCCACGACACCCTTCACCACAAACTTCTCAGGAAGTGGCTAGGAAACAGGAGGAGAACAGAGTCATCCAAATGTAATGAGTGAGCAAGTGAGCAAGTAAAGCTCCCCAGGCCGCCACTCCCTGCTGGAGTCTGTCCAAGAACAGTGCTGGCTGTTGGGTGGTTTTGTCATCATCATCATCATCATCATTATCATTATTATTATTATATGAAGCAGTATCTCACATAGTCAAGATTATCTGCAAACTTGTATGTCCCTGAAGATGACCTTGAACTTCTGCCTCTGCCTTCAGACTGAGATTACATTTTATTACCAGGTCACTTTATGCCAAGCATTTTACCAACTAAGCTATACTTCCAGCCCAAGAATGATAGTTCTCAATCTGTTAGATCTTTGTTATCATCCACAAAGATTCATGGGACACATGGCTGCAGCAAATGACAAGTGCCCTGTCAGCAGAGAACACTACCACATAGCCCCTGACATACCGAAAAAACAGCGCCTGTCCAGGAAATGCAGCTACACTGTCTACATACGCAAAGAAGATACAAAGAGAAGGGTGGAAGACAGACAAGGCCTAAGAAAAGAGATCGAGGGCTGGGGAGACACTGTAGTTGGTGAAGTACCTACTGTACAAGCACAGGAATCTGAATTCAAGTCCCAGAACCCATGTTTAAAATGAGGGCCAGGTGTAGCGGTGTGTATTTGTAGACAGGTAGATCCCTGGGGCTTGCTGGGCAGCCAGCCTTGCCTATTCAGTAAGGTACTACCCTGTGAAAGACTACATGTCCACCCTACTCCCCTACTCTCCCCCGCCCCCAACCAAAAAAAAAAAAAAAAAAAAAAGAAAGAAAGAAAGAAAGGAAAAGGGTAGAAAATGCCAGAGGAACAACACCCAGGACAGTCGTCCATACACCAGCCAGAGACACACGTGCACCCACATTACCTACCTATGCATACACACACACACACACACACACACACACACACACACACAAAAGAAGGGGAGCAGACAATATTGAGCACACAAAATTTATTAAAATAGATTAAGATTTTGTTCCCAGTTCAAAGTACAAGAACACAGTAAATAAAGAAATAAGGAAGTAGACACTCCCACAGCTGAAGATGGTCTTAATTTTCCTTTAGGTTTGTAATCAAAAGGTAACTTTCTTTGCTTCACTCATTTAATCAAATTTCTCTATCATAAATTTGTGAGTAGATACTGTGTAACAATTTAAACTACCTGCTCACCCGGGGAACTTTGGTCTTCAATTTATTTCCTTGGTAGCTTGCTCAAGCACATGGTTAAAGGTGTCTTTCTTACAACTCCACGGGGAAAAGTAACTGCTCTATACAACCTAAAAAATCTGAGTTCTGAGAAAAAGTAAAATAAAATAAAAAGTTCAGAAGGATGTAGACAAGAAGCTTTATCTGCTACTGCTGTAGGAAGGTGAACCAGTTCTGTTATTAGGGAACCCAGTAGAACTTCTGCAGTAAACTAAAAACTGCCTTCCCTTGATAGCAAAATAGTGCCTTTAATCCTAGTACTCTAGAAGGCAGAGGCAGGCAGATCTCCAAGTTCCAGGCCACCCAAGAGACAAATAAGTCTGTATCAAAAACAAAAACAACAAACAACCCTTCCGGTTTCCGTCTGCGCCCCAGAGCTGACCCTGTGCCACAGCTTTCCATACCCAAATTCTTCTTGGAGATAACCTGTCTCCCAGGAGTGCTGACACACAGGCTTGAAGGAGGGACAAGCCATAATCAGAGACAGAAAGACCAGCTAACACCAGAGATAACCAGATGTTGAGAAGCAAGAGCAAAAACATAAACAACAGAAATGAAGACTACTTGACATCATCAGAACCCAGTTCTCCCACAACAGCAGGCCCTGGTTACCCCAACACACCGTAAAAACAAGACTCTGCTTAAAAGCACATCTCACAATTATGATGGAAGACTTTAATAAGGACATAAATAACATCCTTAAAGAAATATAGGAGAACACAGGTAAACAGGTAAAAGCTCTTAAAGAGGAAACACAAAAAAAAATCCCTTAAAGAATTATAAGAAAACACAAAAAGGTGAAGGAATTGAACAAAACCATCCAGGATCTAAAAATGGAAATAGAAACAATAAAGAAATCACAAAGGGAGACTACCCTGGAAATAGAAAACCTAGAAAAGAGATTAGGAGTCATAATGCAAGCATCACCAACAGAATACAAGAGATAGAAGAGAGAATCTCAGGTGCAGAAGATGCCATGGAAAACATTGACACAACTGTCAAAGAAAATATAAAATGCAAAAAGCTCCTAACCCAAAACATCCAGAAAATCCAGGACACAATGAGAAGACCAAACCTAAGGATAACAGGTATAGAAGAGAGTGAAGATTCCCAACTTAAAGGGCCAATAAATATCTTCAACAAGATTATAGAAGAAAACTTCCCTAATCTAAAGAAAGAGATGACCATGAAGATACAAGAAGCCTATAGAACACCAAATAGACTAGACCAGAAAAGAAATTCCACTTGTCACATAATAATCAAAACATCAAATGTACAAAACAAAGAAAGAATATTAAAAACAGTAAAGGAAAAAAATCAAATAATATATAAAGACAGATCTATCAGAATTACACCAGACTTCTCACCAGACACTATGAAAGCTAGAAGATCCTGGGCAGATGTCATACAGACCCTAAGAGAACACAAATTCCAGCCCAGGGTACTATACCCAGCAAAACTTGCAATTAACATAGATAGAAAAACCAAGATATTCCATGACAAAACCAAATTTACACAGTATCTTTCCACAAATCCAACCCTACAAAGGATAATAGAGGGAAAACTACAACACAAGGAGGGAAACTACACCCTAAGAAAAGCAAGAAAGTAATCTTCTTTCAATAAACCAAAAGAAAATGGCCACACAAACATAATTCCACCTCTAACAACAAAAATAACAGAAATCGACAATCACTATTCCCTAATATCTCTTAACATCAATGGACTCAATTCCCCAATAAAAAGACGTAGACTAACAGACGGGATACATAAACAGGACCCAGCATTTTTCTGCATACAGGAAACACACTCAGTGTCAAAGACAGACACTAATTCAGAGTAAAAGGCTGGAAAACAATTTTCCAAGCAAATGGTCCCAAGAAACAAGGTGCAGTAGCCATTCCAATATCAAATAAAATCAACTTTCAACAAAAAGTTACCAAAAAAGGTAAGAAAGGACACTTCATACTCATCAAAGGAAAAATCTACAAAGATGAACTCTCAATTCTGAACATCTATGCTCCAAAAGCAAGAGCACCCATATTCATAAAGGAAACTTTACTAAAGCTCAAAGCACACATTGTACCTCACACAATAATAGTGGGAGACTTCAACACCCCACTCTCACTTATGCAGGTCATGGAAACAGAAACTAAACAGAGACACAGTGAAACTAGCAGAAGTTATGAAACAACACAAATGTCCCTCAACAGAGGAATGGATACAGAAAATATGGTACATTTATACAATGGAATACTACTCAGTTATTAAAAACCAATGACTTCATGAAATTTGCAGGCAAATAAATAGATCTAGAAAATATCATCCAGAGTAAGGTAACTCAGTCACAAAAGAACACATATAGTATGTACTCACTGGTAAGTGGATATTAGGCAAAGAGTGTGGAATACCCACAATACAGCTCATGGACCACATGAAGCTCAAGAGGAAGGAAGACCAAAGAATGGATGCTTCAGTCCTACTTAGATGGGGAACAAAATAATCAAGGGAAGTAGAGGGTGGGAGGGACTTGGAAGGAAGGAAAGAGGGGGAGGGGAAAAGAGGGAAGAATCAGGTATGGAAGGAGATGTACAGAGGGCCAGGAAATGGAACAGAGGTGTGTAGCAATCGGGGATGAGAACTGGGGGGTAGCAACCAGAAAGTCCCAGACGCCAGGAAAGAAAAAGCCTCCCAGGACCTCACGGGGATGACATTAGCTGAAATACCCCACAAAGGGGAGGGAGAACCTGTCAAGACCATATCCAGAGGTTAGGCATGCCCCCACCACACCCCATGAGGGATGGGGTCACCCACCTATTTCTAAAATTTTAACCCAGAATTGCTCCTGACTAAAGGAAACACAGGGACAAAGAATGGAGCAGAGACCAAAGGAAAGGCCATCCAGAGACTGCCCCATCTGGGGATCCATCCCACATGCAGACACCAAACCCAGACACTATAGCTGATGCCAAGAAATGCTTGCTGACAGAAGCCTGATACAGACAGCTGTCTCCTGAGAGGCTCTACCAGATCCTGACCAATACAGAAGTAGATGCTCACAGCCAACCATCAGACTGAGCACAGGGACCCCAATGGAGGAGTTAGGGGAAGGACTGAAGGAGCTGAAGGGGCCTTATCTGGCATCAGTGATGGAAGAGGCCCTTGGTCCTGTGAAGGCTCCAGTGTAGAGGAATGCTACGGTGGTGAGATGGGAGTTTGTGGGTAGGTGGGTGAGCATCCTTATAGAAGCAGGGTAAGGGGGGATGGGGTAGGGGGTTTGCAGAGGAAAAAGTTTGAAAGAGGATAACATTTGAAGTGTAAATAAATAAAATATCCAATTAAAAAAATAAAATGTACAGTGATGTAAAAAAAAAAAAACAATAACAACAAATAAAACCATTCCAAGATCCTGAAAAAAAAAAAAACAGTAACAACAAATAAAACCATTCCAAGATCCTGAAAAAAAAAACAATAACAACAAATAAAACCATCCCAAGATCCTGAAAATATTTCTTGTATTTTAAGAGTCTGGGACTTTTGCTAGACTACATAATCAGAATTAATAATACAACCTGAGGTCACTTATGTCTTGACTGATAGCCTACTGTGCTCAAGCTGTTTAGCCTGCCTTTAAGGAAACAATGTAACAACCATCCCACTTGCCTTGGACTTTTATAATCTAAACTAATGCATAGCTATAATCTTAAATTATATACCTGTCCATGCCCCTGTCTCAGAATGAAGCATGTGTATCATTTGCTGAATGCAGCAAGTACAGAGATTGAAAGCAACTTTCTAAAATAGACCAAAAAGGTTGAATGCAACATGTATGTATACTGGTTGCTAAACAATGTTCACAGCACTGTTTACTGTCTCCATCAGTTGGAGCTAGTGATGTAATTCCTTGTAAACCTTTGCTAAAGATTTCTGTAAAGTATCCCATTCCTTCCCATGTAATGCTTTCTGTGCTGTTGAAGAAAGACCAGTGAAGTCCTTTGTTTAAGGATGGACACAGCTCATACAACTGACAGACACAGAAGACACAGACACAGGGACATATTAGCAAGACAGCCTTCAGGCAGGCACAGATTCAGATCACACAACAGAGAACAGAAGACTCAGGGAACATAAAGCAGAGAATCCACATCTGGACCACTCTTGGTTAAATCACACTAAGGGAACATTCTTTCCTTAATTTGATACTGATACATTATTGGTGACTCAGAGATAATCACTAATGTGTTTAATCCATGCCTAAAAATATGTTTTTAAAAAAAAAAAAAACTGAAAACAGACATGCTAAATAACCTTGTTCTGAAACGGTATCTGCCAGAAAGACTCTAAGGTGGCACACCACACAGACTGCTGCCAACAGCTAAGCTAGGAGGCAAGAGAAGAAGGGGTGAGGAAGTGTGCTGTGCACACAGCGAGCCTTCCTCAGCCACAGAAGTGGCGTCACAGGCAACTGCAGATAAGTAAGCATAGTGAGTGAATAAAGCCAGTCTCAGAAAAACAAGTAGCACAGGTTTTCTCTTCTACGTGGCATCTAGATTTTATACATACATGAGGAAAATCATGTATGTGTAGACATGAATCTGTAAGAGAATAAAGGTGCTAATGGAGGGTGGGTTTGTTCAGGAGACCACATGTAGCTGTATGAAATGCCTTATGTGCCAGTCCTCAAGTCCACATGTACAATGATTAACACAATAAAAAGAAACAATGTTTGAGGTTTAAAACCTTTAAAAACACATTTTAAAGATGGGCAAATAGGGGTAGTGATGAAGTTCAGTGGTGAAATAACAATATTGGCAACCTCCCCCCAGACCTACAAACAGCCAGTGAGCACATGAAAAGATGCTCACCATAATTATTAGGGAAACGAATCAAAACCATAATGAGTTTGACATTGTCACACACACACACACACACACACACACACACACACACACACACACAATCTCAACATTCAGAAGATTAGGACAAGAAAAACCTAAGACCATGCAGGATTACATAGCCAGACTGAGCTACATAGCAGGTCCCTATCTCAAAAAACAAATGAACAACCTCAAGTATCTGTACAGATATATGTTGGTTGATATAAAAAAAAAAAAAAATTCCTACCTGTAAATCATTACAAGAATCAATTGGATGCCAGGCAGTGGTGGCGCACGCCTTTAATCCCAGAACTTGGGAGGCAGAGGCAGGCTGATTTTTTAGTTCAAAGCCAGCCTGGTCGACAGAGTGAGTTCCAGGACAGCCAGGGCTACACAGAGAAACCCTGTCTTGAAAAACCAAAAAAAGCAGGGCAATGGTGGCGCATGCCTTTAATCCCAGCACTTGGGAGGCAGAGGCAGGTGGATTTCTGAGTTCAAGGCTAGCCTGGTCTACAGAGTGAGTTCCAGGACAGCCAGGGCTACACAGAGAAACCCTGTCTCGAAAACAAAACAAAACAAAACAAAACAAAACAAAAATTGGAAACTTCAGGGTTTAATTTTGAAACACTCACAACTCACATTATACACAGTACTTAAGAGTTTGGGGTGTACGTTACATATGCTTTTAGCTTCTAAACCTGGTCTGTAATCTGAAATAAAAGCATATTTCCTATATATTATCACAGAAAAACTTATTTCTAAGAAGAAAATCTATACACAACTGCTCAGTAATGGAATGTTCAATTTCTTGTCTGAGTCTGAACTTCTGCCTGCACTCAACAAAAGTTTACCGCTCACACATGCCAACACTCGAACCTGTGCCTTCCGAACCTTACCAACTTGATATTCCTATATACCCCACTCAAGGCAAAAACCACTGCCAAATAAAGAGGCATCAAGATTAAAAGCCATGCCATCAAGAAGAGTAACTGTCAACCCTCGTTTAATTCATAGTACTTGCAAGTTCAATCAATATCCTACTATTAATATCCCTACTGAGTAAGCTAAAAGTACCTCAAAAAAGGAGGGAGAGGCTAGAGTCAAGGACACTCACTGCTCTTACAAAGGGCGAGAGTGTGGTTCCCAGCACCCACCTCAAGTATCTTAAAATCGCCTGTAGCTCCAGCTCCAGGGACCTAAATGCCTTCTTCTTGACTCCATGTCATCTGCATATACACATCAAATAGCACACACATGGGCACACATACATGAATAAAACTGAAGTAAGTATTTTATTTAAAAAGTGGAGTTGGGCAGAAAATAAAGTCATTTTATCATTTCAAATTAGGGAAACAGTTGTTGCAATACAAACTCTTTTCATTAATTCCAGTGAGAAGAAAGCTGCCTAGTAAATACATCCTTCGTCTTCAGGAAAAGCAAACCTTCATATTGCAAGTAGAATTCAACACCAAAGGGTTAGATAGATGAATGTAAATCACCTCCCAAGCCTGCGCGTGCCCACCTGACTGTCCATGTGTCTGCTGTGCATTGAGCCATACTGAGCAAAGCAGCGGGGAGGCCAGTGAGCACCCGCAGAGGCACAGCAAAGCAGACGGGTGTCTGGGGTGGGGGCGGGGCACAGGGGCTGCTTAACTCCTCTATATACACTGCTATACATGATGAACACCTCTCTAGTGAACAACAGGGTGTGCACTTAAGTGTGTGCTATGAGAGAGCTCAGGCTGCAGCCTGATGGAAAGGATGAGACCCTAGGTTCCATCCCCACTACTGCCGGAAAATAAAAAAAAGGTAAACTAGAACAAAAAGAAACAATTTTAATTCTCAAAGATTAAATACAACATTATATTTTTAAAATTTGTTATGGGATATGTCATGTTAAGTATTCATACTCACAAGGATACTCCTGAAGGTGGTAGATATGTTAACTGTCCACATGTAAAACGTACATGTATATTAATGTACATCAACTTACAGGGAAACAATGTGGGCAAAGTCTCCATGGAGACTCTGATGCCTCCATTACATGATAAAAAGAGTGAACTATGTCTACAAAGGCAAACACTCTACACACTTCCAGCTCCCAGCACATATGGTTACTTCTTTCAGCTTTGAAAATTCCAGAGGAGCAAACCAATATAAAAGAAAGAAAGAAACCTGTCAGAATACTGCAAGACATGAAAGGGCTCTGGAGATTTTGAATATGAAATGTCCCCTTATGGACTCAGGTGTTAAAGGCTTGGTCCCTAGGTGGTGGAGCTATTTGGGAAGGCGGCACCTGGCTGGAGGAAGCAGGTCACTGGGGTTATATGTCTATGGGGTTATACTTGGCCCAGGTCCCTCCTGACTCTGCTCTGCTCCCCAGCTTTTCTTGGGAAACCGGCTTCAGCCACGTGCTCCCACTGTGGGACACTCTTACCATGCCTCAGGCTCAAAGGAACGGGTCCAACTAACCAGGGTTGGAAAGTCTAAGCCAAAAGCACCCTCCTCCTGAATGGTTTCTGCCAGGTTTGGTTTGTCAGTGATGAAGAGTCTAACAGCCCACGTGCTGTCTGTACATGGTTTAGGATGTGGTTCAGTGGTAGGAGTGCATGCTCAGTATGTGGGAGATGCCCTGTTAACCCTCAGAACCACAAAAGGGGGTGGGGTGGGGCAGGCAGGATACTTTAAACAGGCCAGGATTTATGAAGTCAAAGTAGAAAAGACTGAATTGAAAGTCAATCAATTTATAAATCATCTTGTGACTCTCCTCAGGCAAAAGAAAGGGGTGGGTCTAAGGAACAGGATGTGTTTTTCCATCAGAACCCATAAAGAGTGCCAAGTTTGAAGTCAAAGAGACTGGAAACAAAGCAGGTATATTACAGTCCATGAGGAGAAGCAAATCGAGCCTCTGGGTGGGTGCTTTCCCAGAGCCACTATTTAACTGGCTACAACTTCCTATGGCTTCACTGAAGTCCAAGTGAAGTGCTGACTCCCACCTTCTCACCCCACAAGGAACTGGATATGGAACACAGGGTCCTTTTCATGCTAGGAATCACTCCACCAGAGCTTTATCTCTCATTCTTTTAAAGAAATGGTTTTATCCCCACACTCCTGGCCTAAGCAGCCAAATCAGAAAGCACAGCCATTCTCAAACATGTTTAACAACAGCTGATCTAAGGCAGAGAGAGGTACATAGACAGATGACTCAAGACCACTCTCCCCTAAGTTTCCCAACAAATTTGAATAGATTCTAAAGTTCCCTTACACACACACACACACACACACACACACACACACACACACACGCACAGAGAGAGAGAGAGAGAGAGAGAGAGAGAGAGAGAGAGAGAGAGAGAGAGAGAGAGAGAGAGTTAAATTTTTAAGGGGACAAAGAGGGGACTTAAGAGATGGTTCAGGTTTGATTCCCAGTACCCATGTCTGGCAACTCACAACCACCCGTAACTCCAGGTCCAGGAACAGCCACACCTCTGGCTTCCAAGGGCTGTCGCTCACATACTCACACACATATACATAACTAAAAATAAAATGAATCTTTAAGAAATTAAATGGACAACAAATCTGAACAGACATTTCTCCAAGAAGACATGCAAACAGCCACCAAGAACATAAAAGGATATTCTTAGTTGTCAGGCAAATGCAAATTTTAAAAAATCACAATATGATGCCATCCCACACCCATGAGGACAGCTATAATTAAAGACAGATAGTAATCATTGTTTGTGAAAATGTAGAGAAACCAGAACTCACACATGGCATGAGGGAATATCAAATGCCTGGCAGTACCTCAAATGATTAAATATAGAATAACATATAATTTAGCAATTACATTCCTAGGTCTACATCCAAAGATAATAACACATGGCCACAGGAAGACTTACACACAAATATCTGTAACAGTATTATGCCTAAGAGCCAAAGGAGAAAACAAACGAAATTCCATTTGAGGGTGGACAGAATGTGATATGCTCACACTCAGACTATCACCTTACAGTAAGAAGGAAGTACTAACCAGTGCTCCACTGTGAGCGACCCTTGGAACATGCTGAGTATAAGAAAGAGGATGACACTTAAGAGACAGAAGGCACAGGGGAGGCCATCAGGCTCCAGAGAGAGGACATTAACAGGTAAGGACTTTGAGGTTTCCTGGGGTGCTGAAAGGTCCTGACACTGACTTGTTGGATGTTCTACAAATCTGAATACACTAAAAGCTTTGGAACTGTACGTTTCAAACGACTGGGCTGTACATGTGTGGCTTCAGTGGGACTTTCTAAAAAGGAGGAAACATGGGGCCAGAGAGAAGGCTCGGTAGCTCAGAGTGTATGCAGCTCTTGCAGAGGGCCCAGTTCAGTTTCCAGCACCCACACAGGCAGCTCACATCACCTATCTAGAACTCTGTCTCCAAGGGATATGACTCCCCTTGGCCTCCATGGGCACACACACATATATACATAATTAAAAATAAAAATAAGGTCTCAGACAGGTTGTGATGGCACATGCCTTTAATCCCAGCAATCAGGAGACAGAAGCAGGTACTAAGTTAAAGGCCAGCCTACTCTAACTTAGAGGCCAGAGAAAGTTCAGGATGGCCCGACTACACAGAGAAACCCTGTATCAAAAAACAAAACAAAAATAAGAACTCAGTGATTAAGAACATTTGCTCTCTCAGAGGACATGGGTTTGATTCCCAGCATATGTGTGGTGAGTCACAACCATCTGTAACTGTAGTTCCTAGAGATCTTTTCTTCTGAGCTCCTTGGACACCAAGCACACATATTATACACATGCATATACACAGGTAAAACACACATGAAATAAGTCTAATAAAAAATTAAAAAATAAAATCGCTCTTAAAGGAGACAATAAAAACCTAAACAATAATTATGCTGCCCACTGACCCAGTTCTCCATTTTTGTTAATATTTAGTTCAGATTTCTTTTAAAACTATTTTACTGTGTATGGGGTTCTGCCTGCATGTGCACCTATGTTTCATATGTGTGCCTGGTGACTGTGGATACCAGAGGAGGAGGATGCATCCCCCGCTACTAGAGTTATACACAGCTGTGAGCCACCATTCGCGTGTTGAGAACGCCAAGAGCAGATGCTCTTAACCACTGAGCCGAGAGCTAGCCACCTCAGTTAATATTTGACACTAAGTTCCCCGGGCAGAGGTCTCTTGTCTATCTTAAAATCCTTCACTATGTTCCTACCAAGATTAGCTACCAGGTCTAGTAAAGAATACACAGCTGGTACTTAAATAAAAAGAGATACCTTCTAACAGTTTCTGTAAGATAATTTGGGGGTAGAGGGTGGAGTACAGTAAAAAGTTCATTCCTCATTTAACTTCTCTATTCAAACCAGAAATACTTTCCTAAATTAAATCTTTCTACTTTGGCTAAGTATCAAAAGCTTGTGAAGAAACTTCAGTCTCTGCCTGCTTCTAAATCACTTTCCTGCCCACCACGCTGCCCAGCCAGCGGAGACTACCTGAAGAATGCCTGGATCCTCCCAGATGCTGGAGGCACATTCAGTACCGAGTGGGATCTACAGACTGGTGGCACTACATTTTACCAGCAGGTGTCACTCTCGAGCTTTTGATTCTCAAGTGCCAAACCACAAGGAAAAGAAGAAACCCTAGCAGCCAAGAAAGGACTGGGCTTGGGCCACAGGGAAAGGGTAAAGAGAGATAAAGAGACTCCTCACGTCATGGGACCTGGATTAACAGTTTACTACTGTGGCTTTCTTCTCCAAAACACCTTACTCCATTTTCATGGTCTAACCAAGAAAGTCTTGAGACAAATGTCCATTAAACCTCACTAACAAACCCCAAAACTGTCAAAGGTTGTTAAAGACCAGGAAAGCTTGAAAAACTGTTACAAGCAAAAACTGCCAAAGGGGAATGACCGTGAGATGTCCCGGTAGAGAACCTGGAATGAAACACAACATTGGCAAAACTACTCAACTCGAAATAAAGTACTGAGTAAACAGTTTATTAAAGCATGATGACGGGTAGCCCGTTAACTGTCACAGGCGTCTCACATCTGTGTAGAGTGTTAGCCATGAATGCAGCCAGATGCTGAGTATGGAAAACCCCGTTCTCCTATTTTTACAATAACCCGAAAACTGTTCTGAAATAAAAAGCATATGTTAAAAAAAAATTACCACTAGCTCCCAATCTGGCCAAGTAGGATTCTATTTTAAGGACTTGTTCCAACAAGTTTAAAATGGCTTAAAAGAGCAGACAGGACTTATGGTGGCAAAAAAAATGTCTGGGGACAGCAGATCCCTGAGGGCCCCATCGCTTCCAGCCTTGTCCTAGCCATGTGGATCACCTCACCTCAAAACCATACAAACATCCAGTATTCACTGCACACACAGCTTCATCCAGCCATGGTGGGTGGGTAACGGAGGTGGGAAGGTGCAGAAGCAACAGGGAAACTGGGCAACCCTGGAGGTCATTCAAACAAGGTCTTGTTAAAGAATAAATTGGCCTCTGAAGATTCATATGCTATAAACTTTCCTAAAGTCCCCAAAGACGATTCGGGCCCAGATAATATATATGATTATTCAGTCTTTAAAATTTTAGTTATCACCTGTTTTTCAAAAAGCAGGGAGTTGTAAGGGGTGGGTCCATTCATGCTGCATCAGAACAGAGAATGAGTGGTTTTCTTGCTTGAGTTTTAAATTGAAAGCTGTGGTTGTAAAGGGATGGTGTGCTAGATTCCTGACCCATCGGTCACAATCTGAAGCACCAGCTTTGCCTTGTTTGGTAGGCAGCCAAACCTCAAGAAGAATGTCTGCCAAGTGCGAAAAGCAGTTTCAGTGAGACTCACTTCCAAGCATCAATCTTTTTTTTGTTGTTGTTGTTTGTTTTTCCAGACACTGTCTTGTACTGTAGCCGAGATGGATGGAACTCATTATGTAGCCCAAGATGGCCTTGAACTCACAGTAATACTCCTGCCTCTACCTCCTACGAGCTAGGACTATAGGTGTAAACCAGAATACCCAGCTACCAAACTTCAATCTTTTAAAGAGGTGGGATACTGTGGTATTCAAAGAAAGAGAGAGAGAGAGAGAGAGAGAGAGAGAGAGAGAGAGAGAGAAGGAAGAAGGGAGGGGAGGGAAGGAGGAAGGGAGAAAGGGAAGAAAAGAGAGGAAAGGAAGAGAGAAAGGGAGAGAGAGAGAGACAGAGACAGAGAGAGAGACAGAGAGACAGAGACAGAGACATAATACAAGTGAAAATCTGAGTGAGCCAGGCGCCAGGCACCATAGCTTTACACAGGGCTTAAGCAGGAGGACTGCCACAGGCTTGACACTAACCTGGGTTGGATATCGAGTTCTGGGCCAGCTTGAGAAATAAGGTAATATCTTATATTGGGAAAAGAAACTTGAGCAGGGTGGTGTATTCCTGTAGTCCCAACTACTCAATGGGCTAATGCTGGCTGCAAGTTCAAAGCTCACCTAAGCTACAAAATGAGCTCAAGGCCAGCCTGGGTAACTTAGTAAAACTCTGCCTCAGAACAAAAGTAAACAGAGTAGGGGCAGCTCAGTATAGAGCATATGAATAGCAAGTATGAGTCCCTTGGATTAATCCTCAGTACCACATAAGAGACAGAGACGGGGGAGTGACAGAGAGACAGAGACCAGGGAGATGGCTCAGGTAATAAAGGAGCCAGCTGAAGAAGCTCCACAGGCCAAGTTCAGTGGAAAATGTGAGAAACTGGATGCAGGGATGTACATCTGCAATGCCAGCACTCCTACAACTGAGATGGGAGGCAGAGGCAAGAGGCTCACCACACTGACGAACCAGTGCCCAGGACTACACAGAGCAGCAGAAAGAAGAGGAACCATACAGCAACAAGGTGGAAAGCAAGAGCCAACTCCTGAAAGTTGTGCTCCGACTCCAAATGTATGCTATGACACACACACATACACTCATGCACACGCATATACACACACGTATCCACACACACACACACTCATGCACACGCATATACACACGTATCCACACACACATACATTAATAATTTTTTTTTAAGAAGGGAGGATGGAAGGAAAGAAAAAAGTAAAAATCTACCCCACCTTAACTAAGAAGCTGGCAGCGCAGAGCAGAAGCTGAGTGTAAGACATCTCACTTCTATCTTACACACTCTCGGTGAGTGGATTCAGTATAAAAAGGGAGCCCATCATAGCAGAGGCAAGGCACTGAGCATGGCCTGTGTGGGTCTAACTCAGGAAAAGCGAGAACAAGCGGCAGTGACTTACTACCTACGGGAATGAGATGAGTGGGCTGCGATTCTTCCAGTTTGTTCCTTAGCCAGTCGAAATCCTGGTATCGTCGACGAACAGAATATTCTGGCAAGTCAAACTCCACCCGTGTACTCTGCAAGTGAGAAGAGAGAGGGGATATACACATGTGAGCAGGAGTGCTTTCTGGCCGGGGGAAGGAGACACACACCTTTAGAAATCAGATAAGGTGAGGACACACTTCCACCCATGCACAGCTGAAGAGCAGAGCTTCCCAGCAGGCTACAAAGACAAGGAGCTAGGGTGGAGCCCAGCAGAGTGCTGCATGTCTGTAGTCACAGCACTTAGGAGGCAGAGGCAGACAGATCTCTAAATTTGAGGCCAGCCTGGTCTAAAAAGCAATTTCCAGGATAGCCAGGACCACACAGAGAAACCCTGTCTTAAAAATCCACCCATCTATCCATTCATCCATCCATCCATCCATCCATCCATACACCCATCCAGCCATCCAGCCATCCAGCCATCCAGCCATCCAGCCATCCAGCCATCCAGCCATCCAGCCATCCAGCCATCCAGCCATCCAGCCATCCAGCCATCCAGCCATCCAGCCATCCAGCCATCCAGCCATCCATCCATAGGAGCTAGGAAACATAAGATCATAAGATCTTTGGTTTGGTTTGGGGTTTTTTTTTTTTTGGAGGGGGACGGTTGGGTTTTTTTTGTTTTTGTTTTTGTTTTGTTTTGTTTTTTTTGAGGGGGTTGGGTTTTTTTTTTGTTTTCCTGCCCTCAGGAAATGAAACTCAGCTATTCTTCAGAATTCTCTAGAACATTTGATTCATTTCCTCCAGCTTAACTCTGAGAGGGTTGTAGGGTTTTTTTTCCCCCCAAATAATGCAATTTTGGATACTGCTGAACCAACACAAATCCATGAGGAGGAATGGTGTTTCCCTCTGTTACACATGCTGACAAGCCTTGCTGGAAGCAGAGGGAAGAAACAGCCAAGCAGAGACGACAGAAGACTGCTCCCTCAGCACACACAGCCTACACACCTTCAATCCCAGCACTCAAGGCAGTTGTGAAGGAAATCTGTAAATTCAAAGATAGGCTGGCTAGCCTACATAGTGAGTTCCAGGCCAGGACGGCTAAATAGTAAGACAAAATCAAAAATAAACATAGAAAAAAAAAAGAAAATGAAAGGAAGGGAGGAAGGGAGGGAGACATTTTGCTTTATCTACCATATTCTGCCAGAAGAGTGACCTTGATAGCATACTACATTTTAGATCTAGATGAGGAAATATCTAGAAAAAATAACAAAATGCCATTGTGTTGCAGAAAATGTTAACAATCTACCATAATCCTGAATTTTTAAAGTTTTCTGAAATACAGTTATGCCACTTTAATAATAAACATTAAATAAAATTAAGTTATACCAAAACATGATTTTTATTTATTGACTGCTATATATATCTATATATAGCTGTATATCTCTCTCCTTGGATGTACCGTTCATCCCTGGGAGGGTACCAGCAATTGCTGATCTCAAATAGGAGCTAAAGTATAAAACAAAAATGATCTAAGCCACATTTTACAATTTATTCTTTCAAGCCCAAAGTCTGTTTTAATCTGAGGGATCCAAAAAAATCTTTAAAATACCTAAGGAAGAGTCATCCACTGACCAAGGCTGTGAGCAGCTCTGGCTTTGAGGTTAGGATGCCATTCTCCACAAAGCTGTGTACTTGGTCTGCACAGAACCAGAAGGGGAAGCTGCTCCTCAAGGACTGTCCCTGCTCCCATCCAGTCCCTTGAATCATAAGCACCCGTGAAACACAACCTTCCCCTCGTCACAGCAGGTAGAGTGTGAAGACTCGGAAGACACCGAAAAGGTACTGCCAAGTTATCAGAAGGCTTTGCAGAGGAAGGGGAGCTGGGGATGACGTCAGGTCCAGCATGGCAGGCTCATCACTGATGGACCATGTTGTCCTCTGTGGCCCCAGCAGATCCCTGAACTCTACAGAGCTGCCCAGAGACCCCAACATTAAAAGCATTGAGAGAGACACTTTCAAGACCCCTTCCAACACCCAGAGACTCCAGAAGACTTGTCGGCAGTGAGAAAGGAAAGTAATCGGGTTTCACTGTGAATGGGGAAAGGGCCTCTCCCTCCACCTTCCTAAATGTTCCATGATCAAATCAATCACATTTCTTATGTTCACCAAATCAATTCCAAAACCCACCATTTCTGTAACATTTCTACTCCATGAAATCAATACCTGGTAACTACAAAAGGCACAGGCAGAAGCTGTGCTTTTGCTACAAATGTTTCTATATTTGGAGATCCAACTCCACCCTTCTGTCTGTCCAGATTATATCTGTTTATTTGTTTGTTTCTGTGTTTTAGTTTTCAAGACAGGGTTTCTTTGTATAGCCCTGGCTGTCCTGGAACTTGACCTATAAACCAGACTGGCCTCAAACTCACAGAGATCCTCCTGCCTCTGCCTCCCTAGTGCTGGGATTACAAGTGTGCACCACCACCACCACCCAGCATATTTGCTTATTTTATAACTTCAAGAAAAATAATGACTGAAAAATATGAAAATGTTCCCTCTAGATAGAAAACAAATTAATATTTAAGTTTATAAACCTCCTTCCACTTTTTCTATGCATATTCATTCAGTTTCTGTAGCACATTAAGGCATCCTGAGTACCTTTGTGCTCAGATCTTTACAATCACTTAACACATGCATAATATTCAACTAAGAGGTTATAACATGATGAAACCAAATCCCTAATTAAATTGTTTCTAATTTTTTAACCAATAAACAATGTAACCATAAACATCACTGGACTTCTATCCATTAATCCCACTAAAATAATTTCCTAAGGATAAAACTGCTGGATAAAAAAATTCGTACTTTTTTTTAATATATTTTTTTTGAGATAGGGTTTCATTGTGTAGTCCTAATTGGCTGGCCTGGAACTTCCTCACGTTATAGGCCAACCTGGCCTTGAACTCAGAGATCTACTTGCCTCTGCCTCCCAAATACTTTGATTAAAAATGTGCACCCTGACACTCACCAAGACAGTATCCCTTGGTGTTGAGCCCTATGTGTTCTAGCTTCTGGAGATCCTTCTGCCTCAACCTCCATCTCACAGTAGGAGCACTGGGATTGCAGACGCACTACCATGTCCAGTTTTATGTGAGGTCCAGGATTCAAATTCTGGTCCTTACCATATGAGGCAAACACTTTATCCACCAAGTCATACATAGTGTATGGGTGTTCTGCTGTATATATGTCTGTACATGTTATTCACTTGATACCTAAAGAGGCTAGGAAATGGCATCAGATCTCTTGGAACTGGAACTGGAGGTAATTATAAGTTGCCATATGGTGCAGGAATTGAACCCAGGTCTCTAGAAAAACAGTCAGTGCTTTTAACCACTGAGCCATCTCTCGGCCCCATCGATGCTTGTGTTTTAAAGGCTCTGTTAGGGACCACAGGGGATGCTCTACGGCAGGAGATATCTATCTGACACAGCAGGGTAAATAGAATTATGAAACAAAAAGGCTCATTCTTTTTTAACTCAAAATTTACTTTATTTTTACCATAGCTTGTTCTATGAAAGTCATACTGACACATAAAATAAAATCAAATGACGTAAATTAAAAATAGTTGAGAAAGATACAGGGAAAATAAGGATGGGGAGCCTTGCAAAGTAGACCCGAGAGCGAAGCCATCACTGCACACTTGCAACATAGCTCTGCTGTGGAGAGCGAGCCAAGTGCAGTGCTGGCTTTCTGGAGAGGAGCTGGGAGGACTCAAGTGTCCCTAAAACATGTCAGTCAACAAATTCACTCCAGGGATGAGAGAGATCGAGAGCGAGAGCACCAGAATTCCATCATCAGAGAGGACCTCTATCTACCCTGTCCCTCCACAGTGTGTCTAGAACCTACAAGTGTCCATTAGAGATCCCCAACACTCCAGTCAGATCAGAGACAGTAACCACAGACAGAGTAACCGTAAGCTCGCCATGCTAGCTCAGCTCTGCTGCTCCTCACGAGCACCTCTTTAGTCATCTCTGGAAACATGAGCATCAGTCCACAAGCCAATCCACACCCAGCCTGGACCTGGACTCCACAGACCACAAAAGGTCCCCTTCCACCAGCCTAGATGGCAAATGGCTCTGGGAACCCGACTGCCCATAGATGAATAACTTAGATGAATAACTTCTATCCTATAGACAATATTACCCAAAGATTTTGAAGAGTTTTTTAAAAATTAAAGTGTACAAAAACAGTCTCCAATGCCATCTGAATCCATGCTGGGTTTAATGAAACTGGCCAAAACACTAAATTAATTTAGCCAACTATTAGTTTCCACTAACTCTAAAGGTAAGACTGTCCTTTGGTAACTCTTGTGCCTTTAGCAATACCAGGTAAAGAGCAACACTCTCTATACAGGATCCGCAACACCGCCAAGCAACTCCACACTCCCAGCACCATGCAACCTGAAGAGTCCCGTCACCAGTTATGAAAAAGCTGTAGACACCTCAAAACTTCTAACTCCTGCCACATGATCTTGTCACTATGCCCCAGATAAAACCGAAGCTATAAGCAAAGAATCCCTTCACTTTCTGTCACGAGACAAGCTTCCCTTCCTTTTTCTAGAACAATGGGGAAAGTGTACTTCTCCTTTCACAGACCAAACCACAAGCTGGTCCTCAAGAGACGGCTTCCTCTTCTGGCTTACTCTCTGACCTTCAACCATGTCTACTTTCCTGCCATCTCTGTCCATCTTACTCTTAATTCTCCTTCATCCTCAAAAGTAAAAGCACATAAGCATATTACAGGCACAGTAATGCATAGCTGAAACACCAGCACTCAGGAGGCAGAGGCAGAAGGACCAGAAAAGAGTTCTAGACAAGCCTGGGCTACACAGCAAGTATGAAGTCAGTAAGGCTCTGTCTAACACACTTACACACAATCATACATACACACACAGACACATACATACCACACGTGCACACGCACACACACCTCTCATTCAAGTGCTCTCTTGCAGTTACTGCTGTTTCTTGATGCTCTGTTCTTGCTTCACTGCCAAGCTCGCCACTCACATCTTTTCCCCCTTCCTCCCATTCACATTAATCAACTGCAAACCACATACACTCTAGACAACTGAGGCGTCTGATGAGAAACTGGCCAGAGCAAAGAAGCAGATACAACCCTAGGTGTGCCTCCAGGTGACTCCAAATCCACTACAACTGACAGTGACAACCGGTCATCCCATCAGTGCAGCATAGTTATTAAGAGAATGGTCTCTGGACTCAAACTCTAGCCACACAGTAGCCACATGTCACTGAGCAAGCACACCCATGTCACTGTGTCTAAGTTCTGTTTTAAAACTAAGAATAGTTGCAATATTCACAACAGCAACTGCACAAAACAAACAATGGGATAGCCACTGAGAGAACAGGACTTCAGTCTCAGAGATGACAGCAAAGTGTGCTGCCTGGAACTTGCTAGCACAGAACAGTATCTGCAATGCAGTAATGAGCCAGCTACATGAAAATGCTCATTTTCATGAAAGAACAGAGAAAACAGCACACCGAGTCACCACAATTACTTCTGACAGTGAGTTTATGGGCATGTTTTCATTTTATTTTAGCTTACTTTCATTTTCTGTTTTCTACAACTGATTAAGTACATAAAATAAAAATTGAAATTTTTATCCCAAAATGGATAGACGCATGGTTTAACTGTCCAATAATTAATTACCTGTTACTGTGCTGTGACTTTTTAAGAGGCTGAAACAGCCAGGAGCTGCCGGCCCTGAGAAGGAGCTGTGCTGACCTCCCAGTCACAGAGGAAGACAAGAACCAGAGAGATCTGATGGAGCACTCCATATCAAAAGGCCTTCAGCTAATTTCAGCTCAGACAACACAGCTCTGTACTACGTCATCAGAAATCTGAATTAGAGGGGCTAGAGAGGTAGCTCAGGGGTCGGGATTACTGGATGCTCCTCCAGAAGACCCAGGTTTGAGCCCCAGCACCCACACAGCAGCTCATGATCATCTGCAACTCCAGTACCAGGGGATCCAATGTCGGCTTTTGGCCTCCAAAGGGCACCAGGCACACAGATGGTACCTAGACATACATGCAGGCAAAACACTCATGCATATAACATAAAAATTTAAACATTAAAAAAAGAGTCTGAATTAGAGCTGGGCATAGTAGCACACACCTTTAATCCCAGCATTTAGGAGTCAGAGTTGGGCAGATCTCTGTAATTTCCAGACCAGGCAGGGTTACATAGTGAGACCCTGTCTCTCATCCCCATCATCCCCATCATCCCCATCATCCCCATCATCCCCATCATTCCCATCATCATCATCACTGTTTGGTTTCAGGCCCAGAACAAGCAGATGAGGTATTTATTTTCCATACCAAAGCAGACCTGGACTCCAGGTTCTCCCAGCATCCCTCAGTCCCTACCTGGCATACCCTGACCTCAACCTTGAACTCTCTAGCCCAGTGGCTGGCCTGCTCTTCTCCCAGAGGCTCTTTGCTGTATAACTCTGACATTTTGGTTTTTCTTCCTCTTCTCCTTCCTCCTCCCACCTCTCTTTTCCTTCTTTGTGAGCAAGCACACTTCCTTTCTCTTCCCTTCTCCTCTCTCTCCTTCCCCATGGCAGCTTCCCTGGCCTCCTTCCTTGGGGCCATCAAATTCACTCTCCCGAGCGCAGCTCCCCAATAAACCTGCACTTATACATATTTTAATCTGGCTTGAATTGGCTCATTTTACTGGCGGAGAAATAACGTATTGATCACCACTACCACCACCACCATCATCATTTAGAGGATCTGGAATCAGAGCCTTGAAACTGTAGCACCCCCTGCTCTGCACCAACTCTGTCTGAAGACCTCAGCAGAATGCAAGTCCCCATGTAGGGTCTTGTGGCCTCATATTCCTCTTTCTCATTCCCAGATATCACTATCTATCATGATAATAAAAAGTAAAAACTCGGCAGTGATTCCTCACCCCAGTGGAAACCCAGGAATATAACTTGGGAATGGCAGTTCCTCAGTTACAAGGAATCAAATACCCCGGGAGAAAGGACAGAAGTAAGAATGCAGTGGGAAAAGTAGGCTAGGATAGAGAGAGAAGAGGGGAGACCAGGGAGTGACAGCAGGTGCTATCAGATAGCCAGTGAGCCAGGTCAGCCCTACAGGGGTCTCTTTAATGTGTAAGGCGAGAGCATGGACTGCAGGGTGCAGGAATCAAGCAGTGTAGAAAATGGTCAGGTGGGTAAGGGCTGCTGTGCCAGCAAGGCAGTTACCCTGCCACCAGGCTGCTTACCACCAGATCAAGAAAAGCAGGTTTTGTGTTTTACTGACTACAGGGTAAAAACTAAGCTCACCCTAAGGGAAGGGAAACAAATGCTAAGAATTCCTGGAGCTATGCACATCACCCCAGCCCCTGACTCATACATGTGTGAGTGATATACATGGAAGGACAGTGCGAGCCAAGTGCGAAAAGATGGGGTGGAGTGACTTTTAAAAGCTAAGAATGGTTTAAATGTCCAAAAAAAAAAAAAAAAAAAAAAAAAAAAAGACATTTGTATAATCATTGCATAATTAGGCAGAGGCCCAGAGATGGAGCTAAGTGCAGTGATGTGGACACGGGAGGGCTCAGCAGCACTGTCCAGTGGGAGGGAAAGCAAGAGAGCACACACTGAGACCCACACAGTGTGCACTCTAAGTGCCTGTGCCTGAATGAAAGGGAGAAGCCGAGGCACCAGAGCCGCAGCGGGGTTGCTTCTGGTGAGAAGACTGTCCAGCCGAGGAGAACACGGAAGGCAAGCTTGCCACTCTGTATGTGATCGTTGGATTTTGTGTTTTATAAACACCTATTTTACTATTTGTGTGATTTTTAAACACAGTATTTCCATCCAATAAAAGATGAAGAAATATGTGAACATATTTCATTCTGTTTATCTTTCCAAAGAATTTAAACAGGTATAGAACCTACAAATTTTTACAATTAAAAGAAATGTTTGTTGGGTATAGAGGCACACACTGTCATCCCAGAGGCTGAGCGGCATCCCAGAGGCTCAAGAGTTCAAGGTCAGCCTGGGCTACACAGCAAAACCTTGCTCCAGTCCCCCCAAAAATCATTAATAAATTATTTTCTTAATTGAAGGAAAAATGGAGCCGGGAACATAGCTCAGCGACACTGCACTTGCCTAGCATGAATGAGGCCCCGAGTTCAGTTCCCAAGATAACAGGGGTGGGGGTGGGGGTGGGGGAGTGAGGGGCTGAGGACTGAGTAGGAAGAAGAGAGATGCAGTTTACCTGAGCTACTAACACCATCCATAAAGGTTCATTCAAACGTCTGTAATTCTTTCTGAAGTATGTGGTTTGTGGTAGAGGAAAAACAGAAAAAGAATGCTTTCCTGACTAAAGCACTTACTTCATACATGCGTGTGTGTCTGTGTGCGTGTGTGTGCATGTGTGTGTGTATGTGTGTGTATTTGTGTGTACCTCCCTCTTAGTCCCTTTTAACCCTACCAAGTCCTCCCCACCCCACCCCACCATGCCAGGTCCCCAATCCACTTTCCTGTCTTTTTGCTTTTTGTAAAGAACTTTTAAATTATAAAATACAAAGTGATGGTAGATCAGCAATTTCCTATTAAGGAGCAACTTTGCTCCCCGGCAGATGTTTGGCAGTGTCTGAATATATCTGTCACAAATGGGGGTTGAAGATAGTTGGAAGGAACTACAAGCATTTAGCGGACAGAGTCGAGGGGCGTTGTTACACATGCTAAAGAAAGTGCTCTCTTCCCAAAAGATCCACAGTCAGTCAAGAACCCTGCTCTAACTCGAAAATTTTAGTAGTTTAAATATTAAAAAAAAAAAAAAAAAAAAAGACTTCAAAAGTGAAAACCAATAACACAGCCTAAGGACATAGCTCAGTGGTAGGGTGCTTACCTGCCCAGCAGGTACAAGGCCCTGGGTTCTATCCCCACCATTCTGCCAAAGATTAAGAATTAACGGTATTCCTCTACAAATAAATTATATAAAGAATGTGAACTTTGTGGTCTTAAAAAAATTGATGTTAGAAACATACCTACCAATTTTGTAGCCCCATACAAGTTACTCAGTTTCCTCACCTATAAAATTCTAACTAATGCAAGCCTTTTAGCATTGCTGTGGAAACTGTCCAGTTTCATCCCAGTGCTCTGTCCTCCATATGTCTGGAATAAAGAAGGCATGGCACACTGGCACCAGGCTTAGGTTCAGGCCCTTTCTGTCTTTAACTACATTTAGGCCAAATTACAATCAGGGTCTCACTACAGAGACTGAAGTGAGCATAAGGCCACGCACATTGGGAAGTGGGCACATGAAGCAAAGATGCCATATGACACAAAGGTATTATGAGGGTAAATGTTTTATTTAAATGACTTCAGCCACAATGTCTCCTCATTTTAAGATTAATAACTTGTGAGTATATAATCCTCTTCATTTTTAATATAACCACTCTCTCCCATAACTATAGTAAAAGTAACCAGAGAAGATGAACCAAAGGCAGAGGGAGAGTCTCAGTTCATGCACAACAGAGGGAGGGTCTCAGTCCACGAAGAGATTGTCCCAGGTTCTGGGAGGAGCTCAGTTCACACAAGGCATTGTTCTAGGTTGCCTGCTACTTGCTGTGATAAAACACCAGGACCAAACTTGGGAAGGAGAGGGTCTATTTGGCATACACATCCCAATCGAAGTTCATCACTGAGAGAGGTCAAGGTAGGAGCTTAGAGGCAGGACTTGATGCAGAGACCATGGAGGAAGGCTGCTTACTGGCTTGCTTCTCCAGGCTCATGTTTGTTACCTTTCTTATACCACACAGGACCACCTGCCTGGGGTGGCACCACCCACACTGGGCTGGGCCTTCTTATGCCAATCATTAAGAAAATGCTCCACACACTTGCCCGCAGGCCAATCTTACGGAGGCATCTCCTTAACTGAAAATCCCTCCTTCAGATGACCCTAGCCTGTGTCAACTCACCGAACACAAAAGCACAAGTCTGAACCCAGACATTCTGAAACAGAGACGTACTTTGGTGGTGATCCTGTATGTGATGTAGGTCTCCATTGTGCAGACGTGCTTCTTGGGATCATCAACTGTGACAAAGAGATCTCTGGTTTCACCATCAATGTCATCGTCAAGCTGAAGTCTGTTCAGAAGAGACGATGAAGAAGCTGGACTCGAAGTGCCTGCTGGAGTCCCACCATTGGGCAAGATGAGATCCTGAAAGAAGAGAAGAACATCCTTACAGACTAGCAGGACGGAGGACCTCACTACCCGCAGCTGCTGTAGCCATGCTGAGAAACACCTCAACAGCTACTTGAAAGCACCAGTGCTTCTGTTCACTCCACGTGTCTCGAACAAACAGGTCAGAGGAGGGCCTCAAGCAGGAGCTGGAGCAGAGACCATGAAGGGATGCTGCTTACTGGTTTGCTCTCCATGGCTTGCTCAGCCTGCTTTCCGATAACACCCAAGGATCACCCGCACAGGGATGGCACCTCTTACTGTGTGGCCTTCGCACAACAATCATTAATCAATACAGTGCCCCACAGACCTGCCTATAAGAAATCTGATGGAGGTATCTTCTCAATTGAGGTTGATCTTCCCAGATGACTCTAGCTTATATCAAGTTGTCAAAACCTTGATAACCAGCACCTTAGCCAATCCTACAATCTGTCCTCTTTTGTATTTAATTTAAAATTCCAGATTTAAAAAAAAAAAAAAAATTGTCAGACGGAAAAATATCAGGGAGGGAGGGAAGAAGGGAGGGAAGAAGGACGGGAAGAAAGACAGGCAGGCAGGCAGGCAGGCAGGCGGGCAGGCAGGCAGAAAAAGAAGGAAGGAAGGCCAAAAGACTTACAAAACAACAGCTTTCATTCTCTTTGCACCTTAGGGTGACAGTCTAAAGCTACCTGAATAAATTACATGTTAAGAATTTGTTATAAATATAACATTTTTAAAAGGCTATGGTGGTTTGAATGAAAATGGCTCTCATAGGCTCACAGGGAATGGCACTAGTAGGAGGTGTGGCCTTGTTAGACGAAGTGTGTCACTGTGGAGGCAGGGCTTTGAGGTCTTAAATGTTCAAGCTACTCCCAGTGTGACACATCCAGTAACCTCCCCCCCCCCCCATGGCTGCTTTCGGTTCAACATAGAACTCTCAGCTCCTTCTCCAGTACCACATCTGCCTGGACACTGCCATGCTTCCCATCATGATGGTAATGAACTAACCCTCTGAATCTGTAAGCCAGCCCCAAATTAAATGTTTTCCATTATAAGAGTTGCCTTGGTCATGATGTCTGTTCACAGCAATAGAACCCTAAGACAGCTTCTGTCTCAGCTATGCTTCCAACCATGGAGCAGCATGAGGAGCCATCAGCTGGGGCCCCGTGCCCTCTTGCAGCTGCTCTGGTGTGGACATGAAGGCAGAGCCTTGCTACAACACTGTTGTTGACCTGAAGGTCTGGCAGGGGACAGCATCTCTGAAAATCTGAGATAGTCAGAATGGCACTGCCCTTCAGTAAAGTTTTAAACATGGACTATAGGCAAGCCTGCTTTTATCAACACTAGAGCACTGGCCTTACAAGAGCTTAGTCAGCGGCTAACCACTGCAAAAAAGAACAAGAGAAATAAAAATCCTTGGCCAAGGAAGCCAATCAGCTCAAATTGATCTACCCTGGCCATTTCTAGAAGCTACTATGTTGTCACAAACTATCTCTGAAATCCACCCCATCTAAGACTGATGTCTCCAAATATGTGAGATGGTCTCTCTTAAGTCTAACCCCGACCCACTCCTCTCCATATTTGAAAGGCACATGCACTGAAGCAACTATCAATATTAATCATTGATCTAGGGTCTTAGTGGTTAAGAGCACTTGCTGCTCTTGCAGAGGACCACGGTTTAATTCCCAGCACCCATCTGGTGGCTTGTAACTGTCTACAATTCTAGTTCTAAAGGATCTAAAGTTCTGTTATTGCATCCGCAGGCACCATGCACACATGTAATGCACACACATATCTGCAAGCAAACAAAATATTCACACATAAAAATATTTTAAGTCTCTTATACACCTGACTTATCAAATGTATATAAGCTATCCAACAATGGCTTCTCCCTGTGTGTGCCTGAGTACAAGTGTGTGTACTGTGCTGGTAGAATTATCTATCTGCCATCTCTTTCCCTGGTCTACAGAGAGCCTATGCTAACTTTCCCAGGCTTGCCCTGGGAACCTCAGCCAGTAACCTTCAGGAATAGCCACATATAATCTGAAATGCCCTGAGTATAGGGAGAGTCAGGCAATCAAATCAGGACAGGTTCTTCCCTCCTGGGACTACACAGCCAGGGTGTAGTCCCTCATTCCAGGATGTCCCCTGCAGTAAGTGGGTACATAGGAAAGACTGAGGAACCTCCAGTGCCCAAAATCTCTGCAACAGTGAGACTACCACTCTGACTGCACACACAACAGCCTTGCAAGGTTAGCAAGTCAACCATCATCTCTCTCCATGAGGACACAGACTGAGAGAGGACCTGGGCTGCCCTAGTGCTGGCTGTGCCGACAGTGACCCATGTTCCTTACCACACCGAATCCCTCTGTGGAACTTTCCAGCCCCTTCGCTATTCCTCCTCTCCATTCTCTGGTCATAAATCCTTCTGTTTTTAAAGCCGGTCAGGTAAAGCCAACATTTTTCTTCAGGGTCATAAGTTTATCACAAAATGATTCTCAAGACACTGCCCCATGAGAAATAAAAGCAACAGAAAAAAAAAAAACAAAAAAACCAACAACAACACGAAGAGCTTAGTGGAGATGAGTAAGGGTTGAGTGAGCTGAAGGCCCCAGCGTCTCAGGGCTGAGGCCTCAGCAGTGGAGTCTGTGTGACCTGGACTCTGCAGTAGGCACCGCACGCTGTCGGCACCACCGATGACCAACATGAATGCAGACAGGGTTCTCCACACCACAGCTAGGGAGCTTCTAAACTAAACTAAACTAAATCCAAGGCTAGAAGGCTGCCTCCACTGTTAGCAGAGGGTAGCACATAGGTAGCTCACAAACATCTGTTACTCCAGCACTAAGGGCATCTTCACACATCTGCACTCATGTGCACAAACTTACACACTGACACAATACATATGTATATAATTAAAAATAAATAAGTAAATACAGCAAGTTCCAGGACATCCAGGACTACTACACAATGAGATCCTGGCTTTTAAAAAAAAGTTTTAAAAATATAAAAATCCAAATGTCACTTCCTTGATTTAAATTCTCAAAACCATCTCATTATACAAGTCGAAACTCTCTCCCATAGAGTGGACACTACTGACCCAGCTCCCTCCCCTCCTCCACACCACTTCTCTCCCTGAGTTCCTCCTGCCCTGAATCACTGGCCTTCTGGCTGACCCTGAATCACTGTGACCTCACCACCTTTATACTGTTCTGTCTCTGTCCCTCTGTCTGTATCTCCTGTCTCTCCTCTCTCCTCTCTCCTCTCTCTCTCCTCTCTCTCCTCTCTCCTCTTCTCTTCTCTCTCTCTCTCTCTCTCTCTCTCTCTCTCTCTCTCTCTCTCTCTCTCTCTCTCTCTCTCTCTCTCTATGTGTGTGCGTGTGCTGTGTGTGTGTCCCAGATCCCAATGTGGCTACCCCCCCCCATACAGGTTGCTGTTCAAAGATATCCACTTAAGAGGTTTTCTCAGTCCAATAAAATATAAAAGTAACCCTGTATTCTTTCATCATCCTCCAACTCTTTCTTCAGCTTTGTTTTTTTCCACAGGATTTCATTATTTGAACTTTATTGGATATTCACTGATTTGACATTTGACTCTCTAATCATCTATGAATCTGTGAATTACATGAAAGCAGAGACTATGCCATACTGAGGATACTCAAAAGGTGTCGATGAATGAGTCTTAGAACAACAGAAGATACACGATAGACACCTTAGAAGTGAGAACACCTCCAAGGGTAACCTGAGTCACACTGCCTATGCTAAAAGCTTGACTCCACTAGCAGGGACACTGTACCTTAGTTCTCTCATTTGAAGTACTGAGGGGGTCAAGAGTGTAGAGGAATTTTAATTCAACAACATGGCTGCTCTGGCAAGGGAACACATCCAAAGTTATGATCTGGCTGGAATGCAGACAGCTACACACCTTTAATCCTTCTGCCTGGAATACACACACCCAATCCCTCTGGCTGCAATACAGACACACCCTTAGTACACACCTTTAATCCCAAACAATGACAACTAATTGAGGGGCAGACAAAGTAATGAATCAGAGGAAGATTTGACAGAATGAATCAAAGAGAGAATATACCAACTCACACAAGAATAGACAAGAAAGAGATGCTACTTAAAAGTAGTGAGGGAGAGAGGAAAGTTCAATTCAATACAGTTGAGTTCAGCACATGGAATTCAGAGGCAGTCTTTCTAAGCAGAGCAATTCAGTCAGAAGCCAAGAGAAGCCAATTTGAATCAATCAGCTTGGAGAGGAGTTTGAGCCAGAAGAGCTGAGTTGAGCCAGCTAGCCAGAGTTCAGAAAGAACTAGAAAGAGTGAGTTTATTCAAGCTGTAAGTCTCAGAGGCTGAAACATTCTAGGCCTACGTTAGCAGACAGAGGCTGGAAAGTGAAGCCTTTAAGGACTAGGCTTGCAGAAGTTTAGATTGTACAGAGGCTAGAGGCTTCCGGGCCTAGGGATAGTTAGGTAAAAACGTCTGGGCTCAGCTCAAGCCATGTATTCATAAAGCTCTAGTATGGCTCTCCTCTCATCACTTCATCTGAGGGAATACAAGTGGCATCACAGTTACACAGGAGTAGCCAGAGGAGTGTGTGTGAACCATGAGAGCATGGCAAGATGCATGTCACTGTTAAGTTTTTTTTTTAAGTTGATTTGTCTGTTAAGTACTTTTACATTTCATTATAAACTGTGGTGTAGGGTTTACCATAGGCACATCAATGTTACTGAAAAGAAAAATCACAGTAGAGACATAGATGGTACCTCAAATTTATTTTTTTACTGGTTTTATCATGTAAACAGCTATCTAGAATAATTCTTGTCAACTAAGGTAACTGCTTGCTAATGAAAAAAAAAAAAACAGTCATTGCTGTAAAATGTCAAGTCTCAACAATAAGAACATTCCTTCCACAGGGCAGTGGTAGCGCACGCCTTTAATCCTAGCACTTGGGAGGCAGAGGCAGGAGGATTTCTGAGTTCTAGGCCAGCCTGGTCTACAGAGTGAGTTCCAGGACAGCCAGGGCTACACAGAGAAACCCTGTCTCAAAAAAACAAAAAATAAAAGAACATCCCTTCCTCTGTCCCTCTGCCTTCGCCCATCACCCTATACCCAAGGAAGACACAGAACTTCACTGCTTTACAAACGCCTCTGGTTCAAAGATTTTCAGTTTCAAGATCTGTTATGGCCATCTGTTGGCAAGATGATTAACAGAAATCTCTGGCGGGATTCTTCATTACATTAAATGGAGGTTTACAAAGACAGAGTGGCATCTACTGGGAGCCAACACAGATGCAGTAAAAACACAAGTCATGCTAAAATAATCTAACTTCTCTATTGACACCACTGGAAAAATTTGGGCAATGTGATGACCCCATTTCAGAAGAGCCTGGCAAAGCTGCTCAAGGCGACCCACAGAGAGAAGAACAGCACTCTGTCCACAGCCTGTACCTGCCTGGTTTGTTCTAATTCAAATGTACAGTGGATACCTAAAGAAGGAATGTCTTACACAGATCAAACAGATGATTCTGATGTGAACTTCAACTTAAACGCACTATGGAGAATCAACTCAAAGAGGAAAACCTCAAAAGTGTGGTTGTCAACGATATTCAGAACAGAACAGCAAACACCATGAAACCTGGAAAATAACCAGGACCCATGGTATTTACTGCAGCAAGACAAAATGTTACACACTCCTTATAAAAGCTGGGCAGAGAGGACTGTGCCTGTAATCCCAGCACTGAGGTAGCAGAGGTAGGAGGATTACAAGTTTAAGGCCAGTTTACATTAGAAAGAGAAGCTTTGCTTAAAGAATAAACAGGTAGGCAGATGGATGATGGATGGATTGACAGATAGACAGACAGACAGACAGACAGACAGACAACAAATGTAAATCGAGACTTCTAGACAATCTCAGTAAGTTAGCCACAGCAGCTTCCTTCCTCTCCATCCTACTCTCTCGGATGCTAACTTAGCATCTAACGAATAGGCAACAAAAAGAACTGAGGAAGAGGTGACAGGAAAAGCAGTATGACTGCGGAAATCAGAAGAGGGTCACCCAAGTGCCAGACTCTCTAAAATGTTCTACCAGACACAACTGGGACACTGCTGGAGTGGGAACCACCAGGCACCTTTAACAGTTTTTGAGGCTACTTACTGTCACTGAGGCTCACAAACAAACCCCTCATGTGCACCCTAATTTGAAAATGAAGTTGTGGGGTTGGGGTAGGCAAGACAGTGAGACAAAAGGTTTCTGGCTGAGGTGCTCAAGGAAAAAGCACAACGGGGCATTACCAGCAGGGGGCACCCTACCCACAAAGCTTTAGCACATCATTGACAGTAGATGAACCCAGACAGACAACTCATGTTCACAGACACAAAACAGACATAGCTGAAAACACAGAGGGGTGGGCTCTGCCGTGGAAATCAGGCCACTAGGAACCCATCCCCTCGGATGAGTCAAGCCAACTTTCCTCTACAGGAATGCTAGGACCCTGCTTTCCGTCCCTTCATCCTTTTCCTGTTTGAGTGGTTACAGGTAAAAAATTCAAGAAGACTCAAACTCAAGGAAAATCAAGCAGAAACAGAGGCAATCCAACTCACCTGTTCTGCTGCAAGGCCAATAGCAGCCATGTGTTATTACCACATCTATTACCACATCAGCTGTTAGTAAACAAAAGAAAAAGAAAAGAAAACCCTTAAGCCAGCATTACCTCATCATCCTAACCCAAGAAATCAAACACAGGGAGAGTCAGAGTTCACACAGCAGAGAAAGACATACACAAGATAGCTTTATCCCACAGAATTAACACAGGTCACATCTACTCTGTGCTCTCTTTTTAAGTGAAAAAGCTTAAAACATATACTAAAACAAGAAAAAGCAACAAAACCAAACTTTGATTATTTTAAAAGATGGACTAGACAAAATAAAACATACAAAGCCTGACCAATATAGAAAGAAGAAAAACATAGCTATCTTATCTCTATCTATGATTACAAGTTATATGTGTATTACAGTAACTATATCGTAAGTCCAGAAAGCCTCAGCTGGGCAGCATGGGGGAAGGACAGACACACAGCTGAAAACTATCACTAAGACCAGTGGGTCCTTCAGCTGAGCCCCAGGGAGCCCAAGGCCTGCCTTAGTCAAATATTTCAAGACACACAGAGAAACATGAAGAACTTCCCAAGTCACTTTATGAGGATTAACCACTAATCTGCTATCAAAATGACAAAAAAGGAAATTATTGTATACATCAACAATAAAGTAATAGTTAAAGCCATATTTTAAAACATATGGCTTATGTGTTAGTTTTTTGTTTATTTGTTTGTTTTTATTTTTTATTTTCTGTTTTTTTTTTCCAAGACAGGGTTTCTTGTGTAGACTTGGCACTCCAGGAGCTTGTTCTGTAGACCAAGCTGGCCTCGAACTCAGAAATCCACTTGCTTCTGCCTCCTAAGCAGTGGAATTTAAAGGCATGTGTCACCACCACCTTGCTAAATAAAAAAAAAAAAAAAAAAAAAAAACACACTTAAAAATGAATCATTAAAAAGAATATATCAAGGGGCCAGAGAGATGGCTCAGTGGTTAGGGCCCACCTCCACCTTTGCAGAGGACCCTGGTTTAATTCCCAGCACCCACATGGTGGACCCAAACTATCTATAACACCAGTTCTAGGGTATCTAATAGGCATACATACAGACAAAATACTCATACACAAAAAGTAAATAAACAATTCTTTTTAATTTTTTAAAACAATATATAGGAGAGCTGGTGAGATGATCACTGGCTGTTCTTCCTGAAGACCTGGGTTCAACTCCCAGAACCCACATCACGGCTCACAACCAACTGTAACTGTAAATTCAGGGGACTCAATGCTTCTTCTAGCTTCCTAGGGAACTGCAAAAACATGGTACACAGACATTAGGCAGTCAGAATACCCGTACACATATTAAAATAAATAAATCAAGGAAAGGAAAGGTAAGAGAAAGGAAGATAAAAGAAAAGGAGTCTGGGGTTGGCTCAGTGGGTGCCCTTCTGATTCAGCCTCCAGTGCTGGGATTCAGGTGTGTGCCACCTCATCCGGCTTCAGAAGTAAGATCCTGACACCCAATGTCTGCCGCTGTTCAGCATCTGGAGATGATGTGGTAATGGTGACACACTGAAAGATACCTGAAAACACGTATCAGCCTCACTGCTTCATGGCAAGTCAAGTTTCCCCAAATACACCTCAAATGTAATAATACGAGTACAGTGAGACAAGACCTTAACACTGCAGAAATGATAAAAGCACACAATGCATTCACACATATACTTACACTTACTCAGTGAAAAAGGAAAAAAGACGCAGAGGGAACAGTGAGTAGACACCCCAGTGACTGGCCCCTCTTCCCTTGAGAAGATCACACATTCTTATTGTTGCCAAGTGACTTCTTACAGGAAATCACCCTACACCACTGGCTTGGGTTAAGTCCTGTGACTTGCGCCAGCCTATGGCAAATGAACAATTGCAGCATAGGCCAGATCTAAGCTGACCGTTAGGAATTCTTGTGTCTCCCACAGTCTCTTGCTCTCTTTTCTCTGCCTAGCATGTCCCCAAAAGGGACTGTTCCTTCAGAAATGTAAGATTTGGGAAGAGTGAGTACAGCTGACTCAAAGCCAGAAAACACATGACCTGAAATTAAAGTCTGTTGCAAGCTTTGAGCTTTGGGAGTTGTTTATTATTTCAGTGAAGCTGACTAGTACATATAATTATAAAATGTCTCTATAATTTTCTAAACTGCAGAGAGGAAATGGTCAGACAACATTAGAGAATTTTTAAGACATTATCCTTTCCAACCCTGGAGTTATTCAAGTATGTCTTAGCAGGTACAAGTTCTTGGACCCTCCCTCATTCTTATTAGTACAAAACATCCCATTTTCCCCACCACTGCCCTAGCAACCCCATCTCAAATATCTCCAAAACCTCCACAGCCATTTGCACACATCCACCAGGTCCGAGGCCACCACAGCCTGGTTTGCAGGCTGGTACTGTCCGGGAATAGGTTTACACTTTCCTACTCTGGATTTTGACCCATTTCCTATGTGATGAAGAGTTATATGTGCGCTCACAGACTACCTGTTTCCACACTTATAGGGATAAAGGTTTTCGAAACTGAATGTTTCCCTGGCTTTTCTATGTGTAACCCTGTCCTTTAAAATCCATCCATCGGCACAATACAAAAAAAAAAAAAAAACCACCTTCAAATGAATCTCAGAATCCAAGAGCCCCAGTCCATTTCTTTGGCCAGGTTTCCATGATCTCCAGACTGTAGTCCCTGCTCTGGACATTCTTAGAAGCAAGGGCTTTGCCTAGGTGATGGATTTAAACAAGGGTCCTACACAGGCCTTCTAAGGAGGCACCACTATTACAAGAACAGACTGAGCATCTAAGTGATGTCAGCCAAATGACAATGCCGGGCTACTGAAACACAGGGCCAAGACCATCTGTGTTTAAACCACTCAGTCTAGCTATGGTAAGAATGCCAAAACCGCTAGTGATGACACAACGCAAAACTGGTTCTAACAGTACCCCTTGACTTGAAGAATGAGAGCAAAGCGTGCTGGGACAGCTTGAGGAGAATGAGGACGCTTGTTAAACAGAAAAGCAAGGTTAGGGGAGAGCAGTGTGGTCATTCCAGGGCAAAGAGCGGCCAGCACTGAAGGAAGAGAGGCATTCTCAAAAGCTTCTCCCCAGATGAAGAACTAAGGCCCACAGCAAGAAGACTGGCTACTGCAGGTGTACGGGATGATCCTGCTTGTCAATCTGACAGGATTTAGAAGCACCATGGAGGGGGGAATGTGGATGCCTGTATAGGAGTTTCTAGGCTGAGGTGGGAGACCCACTCTCTATGAGGGCAGCACATCCCTGGGCTGAATCAAAAGGAGAATGGGAGGGGGGCAGCAGTGTTCATCTCTCTGTCTCCTGAGCACAGATGCAATGAGACCAGCCAGCCACCCATGCCCTGCCCCCATGCCTTCCCATCCTGATGAACTGTAGCCTTACAGGGAGCTAAAGTAATCTCAATCTCTCTCTCTCTTCTCTCTCTCTCTCTCTCTCTCTCTCTCTCTCTCTCTCTCTCTCTCTCTCTCTCTCTCTTGGTTTTCCAAGACAGGGTTTCTCTGTGTATCTCTGGCTGTCCTGGAACTCACTCTTGTAGACCAGGCTGCCCTCGAACTCAGAAATCCTCCTGCCTCTGCCTCCCAAGTGCTGGGATTAAAGGCATGTGCCACCACTGCCCAGCTTGCCCTTCTTTTTTTAACTTGCTTTCTCTTGGGTATTTTGTTTAGTCAACGCATGCACATACCACCTGGCAGACTTCAAGGTCCAGGTACACAGCTTTCTAAGAAGACAGACTAAGCTGTCCTAATGCCAACTAAAAACACACCTCTCCCTAAGATTGGCTCTCGTTTATGCCTACCTCCAGCCTGCTCTCAGGATCCTGCCAATCAAAAGCCACAATTGAGCAAAATGTTCATTCTTCCACTGGCATTTCTGCACCCACATCACACAAGGCCATGGAGCACAGAACCCACCAAAAGTCATCTAATCTGTTCTACATTAAAAGAAAAGACTGAAGTGGCAGGCATGAGGTCACTCACTGACACATGCACAGCTGTCCCACACCACACTTGTGGAGCACTCGACTCCAAGCACAACACCCATTAGCATCTTATCAGATGAGCGGAGCCACCCAAAAGGGCCTACTGATGTGTCCCAGGGAAGGAGGATCATTAGACCCTCCCCTGAGGTCAGAGCCACTCCCTCCAGCCCCCTTTCCTCCCGGCTGTATTTAATTTCTGCCCCTACCTGTGTTATGGCCTAGGAGTGCTCAGGCAAGTGTCCCACCTTTTGATATTGCAACAAAGTTGTCACCTACATAGTTCATGCTCAGGAAACATCAATCAAATTACAAAAAAAAATCATACACCAAGTAAGTAAGATTACAATTTGTGTTGGGCCCCACTCATAGCTCTCCTGGGGTACATGCAGTCCTTGGGGTACATGTGGGACATAGCTGTCAGAAAGAACATAGAGGGTAAACTGAAGGGGTACTCCATCTATACACCTAAGGTGAAGGGGTGAAGGGAAGTCTCACCCAGGCAGGGACGAGACTTTAGTGATACACAGCTGTTTTGGGGTTTTATTGCTGTGAAGAGACAGCATGGCCAACTCAAAAACATTTAATTGGAGCTGGCTTACAGTTTCAGAGGTTCAGTCCATTATCATCATGGCAGGAAGCATGGCAGCCTACAGGCAGACTTGGTGCTGGAGAAGGAACTCAGAGTTCTAGATCTTGATCCAAGAGCAGGTAGGAGACTCTTCAGTAGGGGGCTACTGCATTGGACAGAACTTGAGCATAGGCCCTCAAAGCCCATGCCCACAGTAACTCACTTCCTTCAACAAGGCCACACCTCCTAATAGTGCCCCTTCCCACGCCCAAGCATATTCAAACCACCACAACAGCTGTGTGGGGTCACCTACATAGTATTAAGTAAGCCCAAATAAACTCACTGGACCACCAAACTAGTTAGATGGAATTGTTACTTTGGTCTGTCACTGGTAACCTACTGGGGGTGCAGGGAGAAATAGGCTCCAATGTCCCCAGAGAAAGTTAGAACAACTACAACCCAGGTGCTTTTCATATGGAAGAAGGTACCTAGCACAGCCTTTATTTGTTTGTTTGTTTGTTTTGTGTACATGAGTGTTTTGCCTGCTGGTATAAATGTGTACCTGCATGCATGCAGTGACTGGAGGATAGACGGCACCATGGAATCCCCTAGAACTGGAGCTACTGCGAGCAGTCATGTGGGTGCTGGCAACCCAACCCAGTCCTCTGCAAGAGCATCAAGTGCTGGTAACCACTGAGCCATCTTTCCAGTCCCCAACCCAACCTTGTAACCACCACTCATTCATCTCACAGAATAGGACAATGTAGATGTGTCAGAAAAGTTGGTAAAGAACATTCTTGGTTGTCAGAACGAGGGTCTAGAAGAAACAAAATACTAGTGTGTTCTGTGTGATCAAATAGGGGTTAATCATTACCCCGGACCAAATTCTCTTGAGGGCAAAAGCCACTCAGGCAAGGAACAGGACAGGACAGACTGGCAGACCAATGACAAGTTTCAGATGTTACTATGACGACAACCTTCACTGCTCTAAACATGCTTTAAATCCCCCACATTTTCAGGAAGACTGAAAGTGTCCTTTTTATCAGACACTACCAAAAATTCATCACTCTTACAAAACAGACTCAGGAATTTGTGGGCACCTCAGAGACAAAATTTATGTGTCAAATTGTGCCATTTGACATGTACATCCCTCCTTGGGAGAGATACAACTTCTGTGGTCTTAAAACTGCCTGTGGGAAAAGGAAGGGCCACCCAGTTTAAACTGCCTTTCTGTGTTGGGAGCCGACTTTAGTAGAAAGCGGCTAGATCAACTTTGCAGCCATCTGGAACCATATACCCTGATGAAAGACTTGGTTGTCAAAAGCCTATAGCAGCTGAAGCACACTCTGATAAATATATTGTTTATCCCACATAGCTTGTTTTGCTGTTTAGTGACCTCAGCTGTATGGTGCACGTGGTAAAGTGTTTTCACCTGTGTTCTCCTGCTTGTGTATATAAATACCTCAGAATTCCCTTCAATAGAAGAGACTTGAAAAAATAGAGGAGAGACTCAATAAAAGAGACTTGGTATGAGACAAGAGACTTGATCACACCCTGTCTTGTCTCCATTCTTCGAGTCTCCTGCCCCTGCAGCCCCACTCTCTCTCTTGACCAGAGCACTTAGCTCAACAAAAGCATTGAGGAAGAGTAAGGTTCGCAACATTTCTGATCTAGAAAGGGAATGGAAACACACCCTCCTTCCTCTGGACACAACTCAAACCACCCTCTGGTAGAGTTCTCTCATGCTCAGGGTTTGTGACAAACACACCCTACAGCTGTGGCAGTAGGAGGCCTGCAAACCCACAACCCAAACAAACTTAACACAATGCTGAGCTGGAAGGAATCCTGTGACTGTATCCCAGGAGGCCATACTTCCCAAGGTCAGTGTTCATTTCATTCCTTTCTCTCCAACAAGAGGGACAAGGATCTCTTGGTGCCAGCTCTGAGATGTTTGTTTGCTCAGCAATAGTGCCCAGATTCCAATCTACATCTTACCAAAAGCAGACACTGGAGCGGCTTTTCTAGGAATTCCTGGAGGTGGAAGACATGGTGCCCTGGGCCCATTTTAGAAGCCTCCTGTGTTCCTTTGTAATACACATTTCCAACCCTAAAGTCCAGACTGATGTCCAGCCTGCAGAACCACCTGCTTGGTCCATGGCTGCTCCAGATGTAACCCCCACATCCCTACCAATGTGGCTCAGAACAGATAAGGGTGGTACCTCTTTATGTCCATGGTTAACTGAGTCACTGGAGAAGAAAAGAAAACACTGCACCAATAGTCTGGTCCCAGGAAAAAATAAAGAATGGGCCCGAAAGACAGTAGAAGTGTTGCTGCCAAGAACGAATCTGAGTTCAATCCCCTGGACTCCCACCAGTGGTCCTCTGACCACCATATACACAAAGTAAACAAATAATATAGTAGTTAATCTTTTGAACATTAAGAAATAAGAGAAAAGACAGGTTCTTATCCCTGAATATGTGAGGCTTTGGGCTTAATCCCTAGGACTTGTCAAAGCAAGAAACAGCAGGAAAGAGAAAAAAGAGAAGTTTGTGTTTTAAGCTATGGGTGGAGGTTTTTTGGTTTGGGGGTTTGTTTTTGATATCAAAAAGTTTTTTAAGTTTATTACAAAAAGACAAGCTGTCATCAATGTAAAGCTGCATCCCTGCGCTGCAGCCTAAGCTCAGCGCTCGCTCGTGCACAGCGCTGCATGACACCAGGAACCAGCAGGTCAGTGTGACCTGCAGTCACTCGGTCACCCCAGTGGCCCTGGAGCTCCACACTCACGGTGCCACATGCTCTGAGGCCAGCCCGCTGCTCTTCTGCCTCGTTAGCATCATGTTTTCACTGTCCTTTTGCTACTGTATAAATTATTCAACTGCACAAATTCCACTGTGTTACAACTGCCTACAGTTTCAACAGTGACATGCTGTACGGCTGAGCAGCATTCCACACAGCCAAAATATGCAGCGAGCTCCACCACCACTTAGGTTTGTAAGTACACACCGTGTTCACACAATAAGGAAGTCATCCAGAAACATATTCCTCAGAACATATCCAAAAGTAAAGCAACAAAAGGCTGCACTGGTCAGTCCCGCCCTCTTTGTAGGGCCATCTGAGCTAAGCTGCAGAGATGAGCTCTGCAAAGAAGGGCCAGTTACCTGAATCCTCACTTGACAACAGTTAACAGAGAGGCAGTTGGTAAAGGAAGAAGCCCAAGAAAAGAATGAGGCCAAAACCTTACACTGTGTCTCAAAACCGTGTGTTATAACCAAGTTGGAAAGGAAATAACACCTTCATGTTGGCACCGTAGGGTCTACAGATAGAAAGAGACTTGCAGACTTGTCCCGAGGCCAATATACAGGAGATCAGTAGCAGGATTTCTAAGCCTACTGCCTTTTTGTTCTTTTGTTTTGACAGGGTCTCCCTAGGCAGCCCAGGCCCCGCCTCCTGAGTGCTGGGATCACAGGTGTGCAGCACCACACCTGCTGAAGATGCGTCTGTTTAACATTTCACATGATGGAGGGAAATACCAGCTGTCCAAATCGAAGACTATGATTATTATTGGTTAAAGCTGTCATAGAGAAACGCTAACAGATTGAGGGAGTTTGCTTTCCTCAAAGCCTCTCCCAGGTACAGCTGTTGTTGGACAAAATTTAGCTAAAAGGTTACATTCCTAAAATACATATAATTAAACATGTGTTAAGCACCTTTCTTCTAGTAATAAAATACCTGATTATGTCTCTATGAGATGTCAGAGAAACAAAACAATTATCACTCCCTATTTATGTTACAGACCAAAGTACAGGTGTTTTCCAACACATGGGATCTTAAGTGCCATAACTGACAGGTGTTGTAGGCCCCCAAACCACAGCTGAGAGGATATGAAAAAGCAGAATTTATTAGTGCATTATATAATCCAAACACAGCATTCTTGATGAGTGCCAGGTGCAGTTCTGGGGAAGCAAGCGGACTGAGAGGAGATTTACTGCAGGACTCTCCTGTAGGCTGCAGCATGGAGCACGGCCACGTGACAGGCTGCAGGAAATAGACGAATGTAGGAAAGCCTACAGTACAGAGAGGGGAGGGAAAGCAATCTTTCTCTTGGAGGACACTTGAGGATGACTTTGACTTGCTTCTTCAACAGGAGGGCAGAAGGCCTGGACTGAGACTCCAGCTGGCCGTCAGGCCCCGGGTGAGCCACTCAGACTCAGCCACTCTGGCTGGAAGATGGTGAGTCCACCCTGCGCAGCAGGCAGATTGCACAGGGATACTGAGAGTGTGGGCACAAACACTCCAGAACCAAGAAAGTGCCCTTTGGTGAAAGAAAAAAAAAAAAAAAAAAAAAAAAAAAAAAAAAAAAAAAAAAAAAAAAAAGGTAGCCATGCAAAGAAAGCTGGAAACATTCAGCTGGAAACTGGACCTAGGATGGATGTGAGCTGCTTTGCCGGGAGTGGCAGGAAATACGGCCTGGGAAGTGGATGAGCCCAGCCTCAGACATCTTAAGAAAGCAATAGAAGTGATTAGCAAGCCGGGTGGTGGTGGCGCACGCCTTTAATCCCAGCACTTGGGAGGCAGAGGCAGGAGGATTTCTGAGTTCGGGGCCAGCCTGGTCTACAGAGTGAGTTCCAGGACAGCCAGGGCTACAGAGAGAAACCCTGTCTTGAAAAAAAAAAAAAAAAAAAAAAAAAAAAAAAAGAGAAGGAAGAGGAGGAGGAGGAGAAAACACAGAAAAATGGAGTACAGGAACAGCAGGCAGCAGGCAGACACCACATCTCCCCCAGAATGCAGGAGAGGAAGGGCAAATGAGGGATTCTCAGTGCTAAGGTGAGGTGGTTAGAACCCCTCCACCACTATCTGTTAGATTTATTCTCACTAGAGTTTAGCATATGCTCTCGCAATGGAGTGAGTTGAGGACAAAGACTAGGATGTTCTTTTGAATGCTTCCCAGGTAGGGGGGACAACAGAGCAAACGCGAGGGAAACTGTATCTCAAACACAGGTAAGTTACAGAGGACTAGGCGATGCTGTCCTTAGGACAGAACCACATAAAGCCCAAATCAACAACTCTATTTACTCTCCAAAGACCCTATCCTTAGGGAAGGGCTGCAAAGTAACTAACTGTTCAGCAAGTGCTTAAGTCTAGCACTTGCAGTGTGTCCAGTCTCATTATCCTTTAGAATAACTTGGAAGCAGTGAAGAGAGTTTAATATCTCTCTGTGATTACTGAGGGAACAGAAGATGGACTAAGGAGTTTAGAACATGGGCCTAAGTCACACAGCAGTGACAGGCAGAGGGACATAGAACTGGGCCTAGACCTCAGAGCATGCACCACTTACTTCTCCCATCCCGGACATAACACTAAACAGTACCAACTACACAGTACTCTGACCCCACCTTCACTTTTTTTCTAGGGGTGGATGTAGGGAAGTCCCCAAACACAAACAGCCTCCATATGTGTTTCTTACAACAACAAAATCCCTGCTCTACCAGTGTCAGAGAAATAAATTAAGTTATACTGCTACTCAAGAGACTTTCAGAGCTGGCTAGCCCCAGACAGTCCATAAGCCATTAACAAGTGGCTCCATTTGGCCATCATCACTTCCCTGTGGACTTCAGAAAAATGAACCAAGAACCATACCAGTGTCTGCACTTAGGAGTAGGCCATGTGGCTGGGCACTACTGTGGTGGTCCATCTGCTGCTTAGGGTAATGTGCAGGGTTAGGATTCTCATCCCCAGAGAACCTTGCATGTCAGCTTGATGACTTGATGACCTGTTAGCCCCTAAATCAACAGACCAAATCTGAGTTTTAATATTAATTGATAACTCTGGAACTTCAAGTACTGAAGAGATAATATATTATTTAATTAATACCAATGGAGAATTTGGTTAGCTATTTTTAAAAGGATAAAATACTCAGGACCTTCTCAAATAATGTTCTCAAATTCCAAATGCAAAAACAAATGTCAGTTTGCTTAAGAAGTCTGATTACAACAGCAGGGGACACAAATTTTTCAGAATCATAGAGTAAAGATGTTCATGTCTGTACCGTATGCTGTCTGTCCGCTCGGCTCAAGCAGGCCGTAACCATGCTATTACAAAAGGACACTGGAGCTTTCATCTCACAGTTTTCATATATTACAACATGTAAGAAAGACTTCAGATTAATTTTCATGTATTTAAGATGTGAAAAATACTCCAGCACTTGGAAGGCTGAGGCAGGAGGATCATGAGTTCAATGAACATCTATAAAGTCAATAAACAATTGTTCATCCTCATTAGTAAATGACATAAAAAGTAGTTTTCTTTTGTTTCAATTTTATGTGTACAGGCATTGTGATGGCTGATCTTGGTTGTCAATTGACTACACCTGGAATGAACTAAAATCCAAGCTGCTGGACACACCTGTGAGGGATTTTTCTGGATCCAATCATTTAGGATAGGAAGACCAGTCCTAAACTGGATCATTTGCAGTTGGGTAGCTCACTCTAAATCTGGGCCACACCTTCTGGTGGCAGTCCACATAAAAAGACATGAAAGAAACAAGCGCCTGCTTTTTTGCCTGCATGCTCTCACACTCACTGGCAAGTTCATCTACCCTGCCACTGAGGCATTTCCTCCATGATGCTAGAACCTACTTCTTTGGGATTCTGATATAGACTGAAGACCACCTGACACAACCAGCCTTGTGGCCTCTCTGCTGGGAGACAACCTTTGGTGGTTTGAATGAAAATGACACTACAAGCTCATAAGGGGTGGCACTATTAGGAGGTGTGGCCTTGTTGGAGGAAGTGTTTCACTGGGGCTGAGAGCTTTGTGATTTCCAACGTTCAAGCCAGATCCAGTATTGTTCTCTTTCCAGTATTGCTCTCTCCTCCTAATGCCTTCTGATCAAATGCAGAACTCTCAGCTCCTTCTCCAGCACCACGTCTGCCTAACGAACTGAACCTCTGAAACTGTAAGCCAACCCCAGTTATATATGTTCCTTTATAAGACTTGCCATGGACATGGTGTCTCTTCACAGCAATAGAAACCCTAACTAAGATGAGTCCATTACTGGACTAGCTGGGCTACAGCCTGTAAGCCACTCTAATAAATCTTTTATAGATAGATAGATAGATAGATAGATAGATAGATAGATAGATATTTGTGTGTGTAGTATATGATATATATACATATATGTGTGTATATATATATATATATTCTGTTAGTCTATTCCTCTAGAGAACTGAAACAAACATAGGTGTACCGGGGTTTGTTATACAGCTCAGGATGGCCAGTAATATACTATGTAGCCTAGGCTGGCCTTGAAGTTTTCAGCAATCATTCAGCCTCCTGAGAGCCACAACACACAGATCACAGTATCAAAATGAAAACATCATTTCCCCTATCAACTGGGTAGCCTTAAAGACAATCTCTGACCCCAAGGCATCACAGAAAACAAATGCAAAAACATTACCACTAAAGTAAAGTGGTCCCTCCTCCACTCCCCCTGGCACCCCAAGATCCTATCAGAGCCAAAGACCAAGGAAGGACTCTGAAAACAGGAAGAAGATGGTGATACATGGGTCTAAGGTGCTGACAGGCTATCTGAGCTAAAAGAAAAATGAATGACAGGTCCAGTGCCTCTCTGCAGTCCTCAGCCATGCCAATGACAAAGATTTAGAATGCATTGTACAGCATCCATCTGTCTTCAACGGCCTAAGTGCTTTTCTTGTCAGCAGCAGACAGTAATATTCCTGCCTAAGGCAGACAGCCCTTGAAATTAACTGAGGCAGCACAGGCCCTGGCGGCCAGACACTGTGCTAAAGCCAGATGTAAAGGACATCTTTGATTCTGTACCAGGGGTGTCTGATGCCTGAAGCCATGTTCAAAGCTGGATGCTGTGGCATGCACCTGGGACAATCAGCCAGAAGTTCTTGAGCTAACTAGCCTAGAGTACAAGTGCACAGGGCAACGCCAGAAACAAGAGCCCCTGCCTTAAAGCAAGGTAGAAGGTGAGAACGCCTAAAAGAGGTCCTCTGACCTCCACATGAATGCCATAGTAAGCTCACATCCACAGTCACACTCGAGTGCACACACACACACACATTCCAACATAAATAGCAATACCAAAACCAAAATGGAGCTGGGCATGACAGTGAACACTGTTAATCCTAGCACTGGGGAGGCAGAGGCAGGCAGGCAGGCAGGCAGAGCTCTGAATTCAAGGCTAGCCTTGTCTACCTAGCAAATTCAAGGCCAGTAAGGGCACATGGTAAGACCCTGTCTAAAGAAAGAAAGAAACAAAGAACGAACCTATATGGGAAATGCTGGCCATGAGATGAGACAGGATTTTCTTTTTATTTAAAGCACCTGGGGAAAAGAGCAAATGTGGAGCCACAGTGGTTGAGAGCAGAGAGGGAAGGGTTGGATGTGGAGTGGCTGGTTTCCTGGAGAAAGCAGAGAGGAAGGGATTTCTAGAAGAGCTGTTAAACTCTCCAGAGCAGGGTAACTCAGTTTGCACTTCCTCAGCTGAGGAGGCCCTAGCCAGCCACAGAGCACAACAGGAAGCTGCAAAGACCAAGTCCAAGAGGCCAGTCTCCAGTGCTCTCCCTCTCAACCTTATCCTACACCTTTCCAGTCCCGGCAGCCTGGGCAAAGGTCAACTCTTAGTGCCCAGTAAATGCCACACACCACACCCAGGTGTTTCACAATACCATGGGGAAGGGGGCTCTTATAGACCGAATGCATCACATTAAAGAAAATAAATACAGAATATAGCCTTACTCAAAAAAGAGGATTGGGGATGTAGGTCGATGACAGCACTTGCCTAGCATGCAGAAGGCCCTAGATCTCCAGAACTGCATAAAATTAGGTATGGTGGAGCATGCCTCTAATTCCAGCAGTAGAGACATGGAGGCAGAAAAATTATGAATTCAAAGTTACCCTTGGCAAATTCCAGGATAGAAAGCATAGGAAACATTAAGAAAGAGAGAAGAAAGGAGGGAGGAAGGGAGGGAGGGAAGGAAGGAGGGAAGAAAAGAGGGAGGAAAGGAAGGAAGGAAGGAAGGAAGGAAGGAAGGAAGGAAGGAGAGAGAAAAGGAAAATATATTGGCTGTACCTTGGTAGTAGAGCATGTACTTAACAAGCACAAAGCCCTGGGCACAATTCTTAGTACACACAGTTTCTCTCTCTCTCTCTCTCTCTCTCTCTCTCTCTCTCTCTCTCTCATTATCTCTCTCTCTCATTATCTCTCTCTCATTATCTCTCTTGAAAAGAATAAAAAGGAAGGCATTGATTTAACAGAAAGTTGATGTTACTGTCAAGTTTGAACCTGTTAAGAAAAAAAGAGTATAAAATAGAAGGAACATTAATTTTCTCAAAATCACAATCATGAGGTCAAAGTCAAGATAGGTACAAAAGAAGACTAAGCCATAACATTTCTTCCTTCCTATGGAAAAGAAATATAGCTACAAAAATTAGTCATCCTAAAACAGGAAATGGATTGTGGAGAAAATGAAAACTGAACACAGCAAACTTGATCAATCAGGTCAATAAAGAAATAGAGAAAAGGGGTGGGGGATAAAAAGAAAATTAAAAACAAATTCAGAATTCCGTACGACGCATTATCAAGGCCAGAGGGACGGTTCCATGGGAAGACACTTGCCATGCAAGCTTGACAACCTGAATTTGATCCCGGACCCACACACAAAGCCAAAGCAGCAGCTGTGTGAAATCCTAGCATTCCTACGGTGAGATGGGAAGTGGGAACAGGATGCCCCAAGGCCAGTCATCCAGGGTAGCAGGAACAAGACAGATCTTCCCTCAACAAGGTGGAAGGCAAGAACTGACCCAGGAGCTGTTCTCCCCCTCCCCACCCCCTCACACACACACCACATACACACACTTATTAAAAAAAAAAAATTTAAACCATTATCAAACTAAATCCACAGCAAAATGCATTCTAAGTATAAATATAAGCATAGCTCAATATTAAGAAATCAACTAACAGCTGAGCATGGCGGTGCAAGCCCTTAATCAGAGCACGCAGAAGGCAAGGACAGCTGGCTCTCTATAAATTTGAGGCCAGCCTGGTCTCCATAGAGAATCCAGCCCAGCCAGGGCTTCATAATGAGACCCTGTCTCAAAAAATAAAAAGGGAAAAATAATCAATTAATGCAGAAAAATTCTAATATAATAACATCCATAGATGCTAAATGGTGCATTTTATCATAACCATTCCATTCATTTCCTAGTATTTTTTTTTAAATTAGGGGTGGCTGAAGAGACGGCTTGGTGGTTAAGAACACTTGCTGCCCTTCCATAGGATCGGAGTTCCATTCCCAGCAACCAAATGGCAGCTCACAACAGTCTGTAACCCCAATAACAGGGGACCCAACACCCTCTTCTGCCCTCTATTGGCATCAGGAACACATCTGGTGCACAGACATACATATAGGCAAAACACCCATACACCTAAGATAATTTGGTAATTAAAAACTATTAGTAGAAAAATTCTCAACTCAATGAGAAACCAGTAGCAAATAAAGCTAATGAAAAAATACCCGGTGCCCCTTTGTCAAGGACATGACAAGAATGACCTCATCTAAGATTTTCATAGGTCCAGGCCAATGCAATAAAATGGGGTGAGTGTGTGTGTGTGTGTGTGTGTGTGTGTGTGTGTGTGTTGAGCTGCCTGATACTGGTGCTGGAATCCTAACTCCCATCCTCTGATAGAGCAGGGCTACATTGTAGCCCTGGCTGGGCTGGAATTTGCTATGGAGATCAAGCTGGCCTCAAACTCAGAGAGATCCACTTGCCTCAACCTCCAGATACCCAGCCCCTCTTTTTTTTTTTTTTTTTTTTTAAGAAATCAATGGGTTTCAAAATGTGATTACTTGAACTTTCTAAGTAGACAAGAGTAGAGGTTCGGATGATAAATGTCCTCTATAGTCTCTAGCATTCGAATACTTGGTCCTGAGGTGGTGGTGGTGTTTGGCTTGGCATGTGTGGCCTTGCTGGAGGAAGCATGTTACATGCCTGGGCGACCCATTTAAGACCGAAGTGCTCAGCCTGTTGTCCCAGCTGCCACCATTACTGTTGCCTTCTGCCAGCTTCCCCACCCCACCATGCTTGGCAATGGACTCCTTATCCCTCTGCAGCCTGAAGCCTAAATAAGCCCTTCCTCTGTAAGCTGCCCTGGCATTTTATCACAGCAATAGAAAAGAAACTAATACAAATTATCCGAAATTGGTAAGAATTTAGTAAAGTCACTAGATTCAAGATAAAAATTTAAAAGGAGTTCTGCATATTGACAATAAAAATATCAGACAAGAGCAAGACAATTTTTAGTTTGAAATCTTCATCTTTTAATAGTGGGGCAGAAGAAACAAAAGGGAACCTGGAAAGTCCTGCCAGAGGCTTGTCAATGGGGATTTGGCTGTGAGCACAGAGACAATATCCAACTTAATGAATAAATGAATGGAATTTGAACTCCCTGACAAAGTCTTGTTTCTCTCGTCTATTTCCTTGGGGAGGGAAGACTGTTTTCTTGCCAGCTAACATAAGCCCTTCTTCAAGCTGTGCAGCACACATATCAAGGGGTGCAGCACACATATCAAGGGGTGTAGCACACATATCTTCAAGAGGTGTGTAGCACACGTATCAAGGGGTGAAGCACACATATCAAAAGGTTCTTCCTTTGCTCTCAAGATATACGTGCTCAACGAACCAAGGGTATCTCAGTCTTGTTGAAACAAGATGAAAACTCAAATAAAGGAGAGGAAATGAGAATGTGTGCCATGACGAGCTCAGAGCCATGACTGGGCTGATGGTATGTAAACAACGCAACAGTCAACAGGCGCTGGGGGATGATCAGTTTCAGGAGGATCTATAATTTGGCCTCAAAGTCAAGATTTTCTTCCCCCTTATAGACTCTGCAAAACTGGATTTATTTCATCTTGCTGGGAGGGGGCTATGCAGAATATGGGAATATGGATGTGGGCGGGTGTCCATGTTGAGGGGTGTACTCATGCATATGTATACCAGCAAGGGGCCCCGAGAGCAAACTCAGGTGCTGTTTCTTTCTTCAGGATGCTGTCCACCTTGCTTTTTAACACAGGGTTTCTCACTGCCCCATCTGTCTAGGCCAGAGCCCAGTGCCAGGACTGCAAACACACACTGCATTGCCAGCTTTCTAAGTAAAGTCCTGACGGACCCTGCTAGAAGAGGTGTCTCTCCTGCCCTCCTGCCCTCATGCACTTGCTGCACAGCCCTGCTGAATCAGAATGCATTCTTTCTTTCATTTTTAAAAATTGTACTCAGTCATTTGTATGTGTGCCAGTGTTTTGCCTGAATGTATACCTGTGTACCACCTGCATGCATGGTACCTGAGGAGGCCAGAAGAGGGCATTGGATCCCCTGGAAGTGGAGTTACAGACAGTTGTGAGATGGCATGTGGGTGCTGGGAATCAAAGCCCAGTCCTCTGAAGAGCAGCCAGTGCTCTTAACTGCTGAGGTGTCTCTTCAGCCCCCATTCTCCATTTTCTTTCTCATGTCTGGTGGCTTAAGTAGCCCGTTCTGCTCTAAAATGCACCTCTCTCTACTACTAAAAACAAGCAAAGAGCCGATACAGTGGTTCATAATTCATGTAGCACTTGAAAGTCTGAGGCACAGGATCATCCAGGTTCAAGGCCAGCATAAGCCATACACTGAGATGCTGTATCAAAAACAAAAACAAAAAAAAAAAAATCTCCTTAGCCATTAAAAATATGTTCATCTTGAGCCTGCAAGATTTATCAGTGGGTAAATGGCACTTGCTGCCAAATCTGGTGACCTGGGATCCACAAAGTAGAGGAGAATCAGTTCCCACAAGGTGTCTTCTCTCTCTCTCTCTCTCTCTCTCACACACACACACACACACACACACACACACAAAGAAAAAAATCAAGTAAGTTCACCAAAGTTACCAGAAATCACTTACAAAGCCATCATTTGAACTTTAAGGACCTCATTAGGCTATCTAAACAAGCTAATTGAGTAAGCATTATTAATATTCCCCTTTCATTGATAGGACAGCCAGTATGTGATCTTATCAAGATTCTCTTGGCAACCTCAAAGGCTCCGTCCTGTAGCAGCTTGCCCTGCCTGCATTTATAGCCTTTAAGCAATCTCTCCAAGGCAACAACATCACAGGAGCACTTCCTGCTTTGAGAAGAATACTGACAGGCATAGCATCCACTTGGCTCCTGGCTGCACTGTCAATGTCGTGAATCGATTCTCTTCCCTCATTTACTGCAACGCCATAACCCCACAAATGAATGATTCACTAGTAAACCCATAACAAGACTTCTCTAGCCAGCCTCATAATTTAAAAACAAGGATAGTTAGAAATCAAATGCTGTGCTTCTGTGTGTTGTGCATTAAGAAGCAAACAGGAGAAGGGCAACACCTGAAAACATAGCCATCTATACGTACTGGCTTAGGTGAGGTGAAGCTCTTCCTGGAACACTGCAGCGCACTGTGAATCCACATCCCCAGAGCCTTCACTCACACGAACCACATGAACACTGATCTCAGTCACACAGGGATAGTTTATTGAGTATATGCCCCAAGATTGATCAGGGCCATGGTCCAGACTTAGGAACTGAACCATGACATTGAGTTAAGGTCCTACAGGATTTTTTAAGCCTGAGATCTATAAACATCTGTGCCAAGTTATTCCACCAATCAGGATTGAGGGATGGGGGATTTCCTTAGGAGCGTGTCTTTTATTCCACCAATCAGGATTTAGGGATGAGGGATTTCCTTAGGAACAAGGCTTTATTGTATACTTACCCTGCTCCCATTGGTTGAGGAATTCAACTGTGGCAGAGGACTTGCTTTGCCTAATATGTCTTGTCTACCAAGATGGGACTTGTCTTGTCTAACATTCATGTCTTAACTTGCCAATCAGGATGTCAATTACCTATGACATACATACATGTCTCTTTCTGCCAAGTAGGATGTCAGTCCCAGGGAGATCTTAGGAACTTAACCTTTACTCAACCACTACTCAAAATGGAAGTCTTATTCCAAAGACTTTCTTATATTGGTGCAAGTGTCTCTCTTCTGTTGGGGTCCATCCCAGGGGCAACTTATAAAAACAAATACCATAAAAGCTTCTACATGGGTGCAGGCAGGATGTGCTGCTGGGTGGTTACTTCAGGTCCAAGCTTATTGTGGGTAACTATTTAAAACAGTTCTGCGGACTTCTACCGTGATTGGTGTCCAATGGCACAGAACATAACAGAATATGTAATAAGCTTGGGCATGAAAATGTTTCCTAGGAAATGGCAGAAACAACATATGAGAAAGTTTCCTTATAATATTAGTAACAGCACAAAATGGCAGGCCAGCCAGGTAATAGTTACCTAGGCCTTAACATTCCATCAAGGCCTTAATGTTTTGCTTAGGCCTTAACAGAGAGAACTTAAGAGAATCAGAATGACTGGAGAAAAGCTACAGCACAGCTGTGACTAAGGTGGAGCTGCAACCATTTGGTCTGCCCATCTAAGATGTGGTCAGCTGCAGATGCATGTTAGTGCCACAGACCACCACGTCTGGACCTCATTCCGCCTACGAATAAAGAGCTCTCTGATCTGGAATACTACAAAGATAAGCTGAGTTATACAAAACCCATCTTCAACAACATCCAAAATCACAGGCCAGGCTGCCCAGCACACCTGAAGAGAACCTGGTGGTGGCAAGAACGCTGAGAAAACTCAGCTCGCCACCTTGTTGTTGAGACAGGACTTCTCCAAGACGAACTTGTCATCCACAGTAGCCTGGCTGAGAAGCAAGTTCCTGGGATCCTCCTGTTTCCATCCTCACAGTGCTGGGGTTAAAGGAATGTACCACCATGCCCAGCTTTTGACATGGGTGCTGGGGGACCAAACTCATGTCTTCACAGTGGAGTAGCAAGCACTTTCCTCCTGAGTGTTGGAACATGATCCAGGAATGAAGTCATGAGAGAATTCTGAGTATGCTTGTAAGAACACTCCAAGCATCTTGTGACTCAGTTCTTCAAAACACAGAACTGTTCTTGGAATGAGTTTTTGTGCTCCCCACAGGTGTATCGGATAGGAGTGAATTTACTTCAGGTTACTTTACTCATTATTATCTGTTATTGTTATTCAATTAAATGGTTAAACTATCCTTTATATGCCTCTGTGGAAAAACATGTTTTTGACACATGCAGCTTGTCATTGTGATTGCATACAGCTTGAACTCATGACAACTTTACCCATGTGATCTTTCATAACCTGCAGAGTATAAATTGTTTGAGACTTGGCTTTGAATAAAGTCCACCTCATTTATCCATCCCACTCTCCCAGGTAGTTATGTCTGTGATCCTATCACTTAAAAGGCTGATGCAAGAGGATAGCTCTGAATTCAAGCCCATCCTGGACCAAGTTGCAGGCCAGCCTGGGATACAAAACCAGCTGACAAGTGATTGCTACGTAGGCCCTTTGCTTTGCTATTAAACATAACACTGAGACAAGTATCTTTATAGGGACATCACTTAGCACATGTTCGTTTGCTGGGTCAACAAATGTGTGTACCTATACCATCCTAGGTTTTTGTTCATGCCTTGAAATTACATCAATAAACTGACCCAATAAAGCTCTAGCCCTCAAGTGGTTTATAGCAATGGAGAGACAGGTGTTAGGCAAAATATCTGCTGACGTAAGAGCTGTTAAGCAAAATAAAACAGGCTAGAAAATGGAGCAAAGAGGGCATTGGTATTCCACAGCAGACACACTTAGGTCCACGTTCTAAGGGACCTCCCCCCCCACCCCCCCACCCCCCGCAAGTGCTGAAAGGGAGGCGAGCGCTGAGACCTACGAATGATTTCCCCTAAACATACACAATGGTGGCAGTTTAATCTGTAAATGGAGCACAGTGAGAGGTTAACAATCACTATTAAAAGTGAAGCAATGACAACAATATACTCTAATATGACTGCCAGCATCACCACTCCTGCTGGACAAAGAATGGCTCCAACGTTTGAGCACTTGGTCCCCAGTCAGCAGTGCTGGCCAGGAGGCTCAGGAGGGCTAGCTCTGTGGGAGGAAGCAGCCTGGAGGCAGCTCTCAGAGTCTCAAGGTCTGCTCCAGTTGCTGCTCCCTCTTCCTCATGCTTCTCCTATCAACCCAGTACGTGAGCACTCAGTTTCTTGCTCCTGTCGCCATGACAGCTGCTTGTTCCCTCCACTCTGCTCTCAGTCCTGAAACAGCATCTGGCTATATAGCCCAGGCTGGCCTCAAGCTTATGATCCTCTGATCTCTGCCTTCCAAACACCTGGATTACAGATGCATTCCACCACACCCAGCATCCCATCCACATTTTGATATGCATACAACTAAGAAGTCCAGTTAAATGCAGATTCTGTGGTGGTTTGATAGGAATGGCCCCCATAAACTCATGAGTTTGAATGCTTGGCCAAAAGGGGTAGAGCTACTAGGAGGTGTGGCCTTGTTGGAGTGGGTGTGGCCTTGTTTGAGGAAGTGTGTCACTGTGAAGGTGGGCTATGGCCAGTGTGTCAATCTCCTGCTGTTTTTGGATCAAGATGTAGAACTCTGGACTAGAGAGACGCTCAGTGGTTAAGAGCACTGACTGCTCTTCCAGAGGTCCTGAGTTCAATTCCCAGCAACCACATGGTGGCTCCCAACCATCTGTAATGGGATCTAATGCCCTCTTCTGGTGTGTCTGAAGAGAGTGACAGTGTACTCACATACATTAAATAAATAAATAAATAAATAAATAAATAAATAAATAAATAAATATGGATCTCGTGGATCATCCCCAGCACCATGTTGACCTGGATGCTGCCATGCTTCCTGCCATGATGATAATGGACTAAACCTCTAAAACTGTAAACAGCCCCAATTAAATAAGATGCTGTGGTCATGGTGTCTCTTCATGGAAATAAAACCCAAACTAAGAAAACGAAGGCAGATACTGGTTCCAAAGCTCTGGAGTTCAACCTGAGGTCTGGGGATTTCTATTCCCAACAGATGCCCAGGTCATGTCCATGTTCCTGGTGTCCAGGCTGCTTGGAGTACTGACGACTTAAGGCAACGTCCCTCACACAGTGTGCACTCATTCTTGCAATCAACAGCCATCTGAAGACCCTTCAGCATAGTGACGGGCCAAGGCTGTATTCTCTTGTTGTTCTACTCCCGTCATAGTCTCGGAAATGAAAGTTCACATACCATGCCAGGCAGCTCAGGAAGAAAATCAGGTGGCAACAGCATAATTTGCTAGGAAGGGACAAGAGAGACAAATAGATCCTGGCCAGAGAAAGCCAGCCTGGGTAATGAATCATTACAGAATAAACAATGCCCACATGGGTGGGACTGGATATGCAAGGCCGACCTTGAGAATGTGGAATTTGGCTGGTGCTCAGAATATGAGGGGCCTGGCTGAATAAACAAACAGTTGCATCTTAATGTGGATGTTGACAGTCACAACAGAAATGAAAGCAGACATGAAGAAACAGTAAAACTCATGAAGGAAAGAGGTTGTGGGGAGGGAAGAGAAGTACAGTTTGAAATACTCTTCCATGAGGAACTGCAGGAACAGAACGTGGGAATCACGCAGAGACTGGACCGCTGAGCCAGAGATGCAGCTGTGAGGCTCCTGAGCAGTTCTGCATATGGAAGGCCAGCCAGAGACATCTAAGAGCAATGGAGAAAGGTAGGAACCAGAGCTTGGGGGGCCACAGAGCCTAGACGGAAACGGGGAAACATGAAGAGTCAGTTCACTCAGCAAGTGTTAAACACTAGATGGGAAAATGGCGGTAAATGGTGGTTCCGGTCTGGCAGATCACAGGTTCCTCAGCTAAGAAATAAGCCCTTGGGGAAAGTAAGACTTCATGTCCAAAGCGCCTCAGCTTTGGTGGCCTGGGATTCTACAGTGGAGAAACAACTACTGGACCTGCTGAGCTAGACTGATGGGGCAGGCCCTGGATGGTGTGGGTGTGACACTGGATCAGAAGGAAACAGATGGTGAGGCAGATGGAGGTAGTACACAAAGACCACTCACCAAAGGCACCCATGGTGATGGGAGCAAAAGACGGCCTTAGAAACAAGGCAGAGAGGTACACTGTGAGTTAAAAGCAAAAAAAAAAAAAAAAGAAAGAAAGAAAGAAAAAAAGAAAAAAGAAAAAAAAATTAAAAAGCCAGAAACTGAGAGGAAGGATTTGATAGAGGCTAAGATGCAGGCAGAGTTATCTGAAGACCATGCTCTACATAAAAAATGCATCCTGGTCAATTCAGAGTCATGCTGCACAGCATTAGTGAAGGTCCCTGAGTTGAACAGACCCAAGTTTCAAATCCCAGTCTCACTCTCTTTCAGCTCTGTAATCTTGAACATGTTACTTCACCTCTCAATGACAACTTTCTGGTTGTCAGAGAGGAACAGGAAAGTAGCTATGTCTAGGGGAAGTTCGTTGAAATAACACCAGAGAGCACCCTCCAAAACTTGGGTTCCATAGTGTTAACTATGGTTCCAGGGGCACACACTACTGTGACCTCTGAGAGACAGTGAAGGTAAGAGATCATAGTCTGGATGTCCTTGGTGCAGAAGAGACAAGAACAGAGGGAAAGAGAAGAAGCAAGGCTGGGGAAATGAAGGACCACCAGGCACAGACCTAGAGCACACCACATATGTCTCTGGAATTACAGAAACTAAAAGCTGGGTGTGGGGCCACAAGCTTGTAATCCCAGTGATGAAATGAAGGTGGGAAGATCCTGGAGTCCACTAGCCAGCCAGCCAGTTAGTGATGGTTGTAACTGGATCTGGAAACCAGGGTCCTCAAGGTCATGTGGACCTGCTTCATGGATATGCCATCTACACACCTGTACAGGACCCTATGTTTAGAAGTATTCCGATGCTGAGAAGTATTCCCATGTTCTGTTGTTACTACCCCCAACACATCTAATATTTAAAATCTAATGTGTATGGGTATTTTGCCTCCCGCACATATGTATGTGTATCATGTGCATGTCAGGTACCAGCATAAGCCATAAGAAGACACTAGATCCCTTGAAACTGGAATTACAGAAACGTGTGAGCCACCGTACACTGGAAGTAACAATAGTTGAGCTATCCTCCTTCCTGTAGGAACGGTGACTATATTCTGAATTGCCTGTGCCATTACCTTAATCTCACCTTGAAAATCATTGTCTATAACAAGAAGGAAGTTTTGTCATATGTTACAACATGGACGATCCTTGAAGACATGCTGGTAAGTAAAATAAGCCACAAATAGACAAATACTGTCGGGTCACATCCTTCAAGATGTGTCTAAAAACAAAGAGAATGGGAGTTATCAGGGGACAAGCCAGAGAAGGTGAGAACTGCCACTTTATAATATGTACAGTTTCTCTTTATCAATGTTCTGAAGATCTGAACAACAATGTGAATGTATTGTATGTGTGAAAAGTGTTTGGAGATGGGGAGAAGAAAGCCAAGGAAAGCACTAGAAACCATCCTGGAAGTGAAATAACTGACGGTACAACCCGGTAATCCCAGCTACTTCAGAGGCTGAGGCAGAAGGACTGCCAAGTTCAGGGCCAGCCTGGGCTACATGGTGAGTTCTAAGTTACTTAGTCAGAGTTGGTCCTGAAATTTAAAAAGGAAAAACAGAAGAAAAAAGAAGGCTGGATATATACCTAGCATGGCGAGGTCCTGTGTTCAATCCCCTGTATAGTTCTGAAAATGAATTAGTCAGAATGACTGCTGCAGAACACTTGAGCACACTGAAAATACTAAGATTGTGATCTACTGAAGAAAAAATTTGTTTTCTACTTGTTGTGTGGCTCAGCCCTTAGCACACACTGTTGACACTTCTGGCTGGAATATAGGCATGCCTTTATTACACATCTTTATATCAAACAATGAAGGTAAAGTTAGGTTGTAGAGGAAAGCACTCATGTTTGAAAGTGATGTTTAATTGAGTGGCAGGCAAAGTAACAAATCAGAGAAAGATTTGACTGAATAGGATATGCCCAACTCTCACGAGAAGAGAGAGGAAAGAAAAAGGTACGTAAAAGAACAATGCAGGGGGGAGAGGGGGAGAGGGAAGAAGGGAGGTGGCAGCTTTATTGGGACAGTGATAGAGAGACAGGCTGAAGAGGGAACTGAGCCAGAGAATGAGGAAGGAGCCAGAAGATTAGAACACATTGCCAAAGGTAGTTTGAGGTTAAGCAGAGCAATTCAGTCAGAGACTGAGAGAGAAGCCAGATTGAATCAGTCTGCTGGGAGAGGAGTTTGAGCCAGGACAGTTAAGTTGACCATCCAGCCAGAGTTCAGAAAGACCTAAAAAGGGTGAGCTTACTCAGTAGTAAGTCTCAGAGGCTAAAAACATTCTAGGCCTAGATGAGATTGTATGGAGGCTAGAAGCTTCCAGCACTAGGCCTAGGTTAGCAGATGGAGACAGTAAGCCTCAGAGATGACAGTTACATCAGGTGAATAAAAGATACCTTTACAAATGACCATTGATCTCACATATCAAAACTATTATAGAAAATTACATAGGTTACTTTCATTATCCTTTTGGGAAACAAAAAAGGGACACAGGCCTAAAACAGCCTAATGTCCATCAGCTGAGGAAAGAATAAAGAAACAAGGTATATTTGTAAGATGAGTATCACTCATAAAGGGTCAGTGATGCCAGGGGTAGAGATGAGGGGAAGGGAAGTAAAAGTCAAAAGACAAAAGCTGCCTGTTACAGAGTAACTGGGAGAGACCTAATATGCCGCACGGTGACTGTGGCTCGTAATAATGTACTTTATATTTGAAATCTGCTGAATACGCAAATGTTCTTGCCCATTACCAAAAAAAGAAAAGGTAACAACACATGAAGTGATGGATATTTTATGTTTTAAGTAGCTTGGTGTGGTGGTGATTTTACGATGCATGAATGTCAAAACATCACACTGTATGTCTTCAATATATCCCAGGATTTGGAAGTCAGACTTCAGTAAAGCTTGGGGGACAAACGAGTAGACTGAAGTGCTTGTATACTCGATATGGATGATCCTTTAAAACATCAGAGTGAGTAACAGATGCTGGGCCCAAAGGCACATACACCCTGTGATGCTACAGACGTGAAACACCCGTGCAGCAAGTCTACACACTCAGAAATCCACAGCTGCTTGTGGCCAGGAACAAAGAAACTAAAGAATGTCTGTGCGTGGCACAGGGGTCTCCTGGGGACATGAAACTATTCTGGAAACAGGTAGTAACCTCAAGATTATACTGAAAACTACTATGGTCTGTACTTTTAAAAGTTTATTTTTGTGGCCAGATAATGGGCTGTGTGTCAATCATGCCAAATACCAGAGGAGCTGAAGCAACAGGATCACTTGGGTCTAAAAAATTCAAGAAAAGCCTGGGAAACATGCAAAACTCTACCTAAAATACGTAAACAACAGACCCGGAGCAACAGCTCTGAGGCTGCAAGCACATCCAGGTCTTTCAGAAGACCCGGGTTCAGCAATGTTGATGTCTCACAACCACTAACTCCTGCTCCAGGGGATTCAGTGCCCTCCTCTGGCCTTCATGGGCACACACATGAATGTGCTCATACCCCAGCACAGACACAATTACATACACTTAAATATAAGTAAATCTTTAAAAGAAAGAGAGAGAGAGAGAGAGAGAGAGAGAGAGAGAGAGAGAGAGAGAGAGAAAGAAATGTTAGTCAGGCAGTGGTGGCGCATGCCTTTAATCCCAACACTTGGGGGGCAGAGCCAGGTGGATTTCTGAGTTCCAGGACAGCCTGGTCTACAGAGTAAGTTCCAGGACAGCCAGGGCTACATAGAGAAACCCTGTCTCAAAAAAAAAAAAGAAAGAAAGAAAGAAAGAAAGAAAGAAAGAACAAAGCAAAGCAAAGCAAAGCCAGGCATGATGGTGCAAACCTTTAATCCCAGTACTCAGGGGAATCTGAGGATAGCCTGGTCTACATAGGAAGATCCTGTCTCAATACATACATACATACATACATGGCTGAATTCTGTAGCATGAGAATATATAGCTTTTTTAAAATCACGTATGCCTTAGAAAGCCTGTGCTTTTATTTCTGACTTGTGTCTCCTCAAATTCTGCCATCAATCAGCACCCTGCCAGTGACCAACGCTGCTGTAGACGCCCTACAGTGATCCCTTACTACCCATCCAGAGTCTAGACCCAGCTATTAAAGTCCTCCCAGCCACAGATGATTGGCCCAAGTTCAGTCAAACAGTGTCTCACTCCCAGGGTCCACTGGTGCATGTGACCCGGCCATGGCATTTCCCCATTTGCTCTGGCTATAAAATGTGTGAGATGCAAAGGCTGCCACATTCCCACGTCTGAGACTGTGACCCATCCTCAGTGGCATTCAGAGGTTCCAGCTGTGACTGTCAACAGGATCACTGCCCCCCCTCCTTCTGCTTGACTTAACAGGAGCTGTATTCCCATCATTAGCAAATAAAAGGCACACTCAGAGTCCAGTGAGAGGAGCCCTGTGGAACTGCACCCCACCCACCCCCAACCATCTCTTCCCAGCCCTAGGGCTTGATCACCAGGACTTAAAACCATAAAACGGCCTGCTCCTCCCGTTCCTTAGCACCTGCCCGCCTCCCAGCGGCTTCCTCCAATGGTCACCCCCTGCACCGCCCACCCACTCCTCTACAGCATCTCACCAGTGGACACTTAGTGCCTACACATTTACATTTTGGACTTTTGGGGGGTGGTCTAAGCTTCCTATTTCTGTTCATTAGGAAATCACCTACTTCATTCTCTGACTCAAAACTTCGCTCCTTTGGCAGAGGCACATCCTCTTGGTGTTACTCCCTGTATATAAACTCCATGGTAACTACAGCAGGTGCTATCAGTACCTGACAGTGCGTCCCACGCGCTGCACTTTGGCACCCTCTGGCCTAACTACCAAGCCAGCACCTGCGTTTCTCAGCCAGGCTGTTTCCCCAGCTGAACCTGCTCTGTCGCCCCTCTAGGCAGTTTGAAAAATACTGTTAATTAATGCCCACACTCACCACCCAAACAGCCTTCGGCCAGTGGCTAATGCTAGCCTTACCCCTTCCCTTGCAGAGGCCGCCAGTGTAATAAAGGTCCAGCTATGCACAGGGACTTTGCTCAGTAACATACTCTCTCCGGCTAGCTGTGCAGTACCTGTTTCACTTCTGAAATGTTCTTTATTTTTAGACAGGTTTCACTGTATAGCCCGACTTTCCTGGAATTTACTACGTAGACCAGTCTGAGTCAAACTCAGCCTCCAAATGTTTCTCTGCACGTATGTATGTGCCTCAAGTGTCTACTGTGCACCTGAAGGCCAAAAGAGGGTGTCAGATCCCTGAAACTGAAGTTACAGACAGCTGTGAGCCAACCCTGGGTCTTCTGCAAGAGCTGCAAATGCTCCTAACTGCTGAGCAAGCCCTGGAGCCAGAGTCCAGGTATCTTAGGAGGGGGTGGTTTCCTTTGCTTTGCATGGAATGTGTTTGAAGACAAGGGATCTCTGAGTCACCTGCTAACTTCATCCCTTAATTCTTTAGAAACCCCCATGCTATGTGCCTCCTTTTCTTCCTCTTTCTTTTTTTAAGCTCTAGCACAATTTTATTATAAGTTTGAAGGAAAAACCTCCAGAACAGACAAGCTGTGAGACTCAGTGAGCTGCTGGGAGGAGGAGACTGGAGCAGAGGAAGGAAAAAGAGAAAAGCCACTCCATCTACCCAGCCTGGCGGTCAGACACGCCCAAGGTATCTGGAAAGCATATTTAGTTCTGGCCAGCATCTGAAAGGAGACAGAAACAAGAAAATTGTGCTTTGTGACCCAGGTCTCAGAGAGGAGGGCAGGCCCAGATGAAACGCATGGTGTCTTGTAGGGACTCCCACCGTGCTGTTTCCTATGGTGGCTTTACTGATCTCTACTGACTCCACAGACCCCCAACCACGTAGTCTACCCTATTTTCCTGCCCTTCTGTCTGAGTCAATAATGACAGATGCTGTTTTCCAACCTCAATTCCCTTCATTCTTTCATTGTGTTCTCCCCTTGTGGTTCCATGGAGAAAACCTAGTCTCTACCCGCCTCTATTTATTACTGCTTATTTGTGATAAAGGTAGCACGTAGCCCAGGCTGGCCTCAAACTCTCTATATATCTGAGGCTGCCTTTAACTTCTAATCTACCTGTCTACTTCCAGAGTGCTTGGATTACAGGGGTACAACACCACACATGGTTTATGGGGTCCTGGGGGCTTGAACCCAGGGCTTCCTACATGTTAGGCAAGCGTTCTACCTACTGAACTACATCCTCAGCCTGTTTCACTGTTTCCTTGCTCTGTTCTGTTTGTTCATACATTTCCCCAAAGTCCAGAGAACAGAGTCCCCTGGAGCGTCACCCCAGGCGTAGCTAACTGGTGCGGGCGTCTGTTTCCACAGTAGGCCCTCACATGGCCCTGCAGCTGACTGCAGGCTTCTGCCTGCTCCTCACATTCTTCCCACTCCTCTACCTCCCCACTCTACCAATGACCTCAACCACACCTGAGAGGCCCCAGGACAGACCTCTTCTCCCTAAGTTACACAATCTGAATGTGTAGCCCTCCTTTCTTTCCTGTTTTAGTAGGAGTTGACATGGTTCTCTTCCTCACATGAGTCTCTGCTATGGTGTGACTAGGATCTGTGTCTCTGCAACCTCCAAAGTTCAAGTGTTGAGAACTTGGCCTCCAGACCAGTAGTACTGAGTGGCTGAGGAAGACTCCTGTCTGTAGAAAAGCCTGTGGAGCCCCAGTTGGTGGTTCCTGCATAGTAAGCTATAGAAGCAGGCGTTGAGCCCTTGAACCTTGTGCATGCATGCATGTGTGCGTGTGACACTGATTCGCCCAGAACTTTGTATATGTATGTATGTATGTATGTATGCAATCTACAACCAGGCTACACTCCTAGCTTAAATCTTTTCTGGGAAACCTCATTACAGTAATACAAAGCTGGCAGAAGACACACCCATCTGCCTCGTTTCCATCTACATGTGAACATGCTCAAACTTAAGAGTCAAGAAAATATTCCTGTGGTGGTCTTTCCCTCCGTCTCATACTTAGTACATATATGAATACATGTATTACTTTCTGCTATTGTATTTTGCAAACAAACTTAGAAGGAAGGGATGCTGCCGTCCTCCCCACTTGTAACCTCTGGCTTACTCTCCGGCCTCCTGTTATCTGATCTCTGGCTTTCTGTTCAGGGTCCTCCATGACTTCCTTATTGCTAAATCCAGTAAATGCTTCCCAGTCCTTATCTCATCTGGCCCCTTGCAGGCCCCACGTGACCCCCTGAGAACCCTTGTACCCTGAGCCCTTTGCGTGGCTTCCTGTGTTAGTGCACTCTGAAGCCAGGGGCTTGCTTTGAATCTCAGCTCCACTAATATGGCTTTGATGTTTCCTCGACTGTAAAGGGGTCACAGAGAGGCTTCCAGCCCAGGATTAATGTGAGATCGAGGGGATTCATAGTATGGTAAGGTAGCTTTTCTTAAGCCTTGATATGTTCCTCCATGTTTTCTTTCTCCAGTTTTGTATCTTTATCTGTCGTGGTCCAATTGGAAAACAAAAAACACGGAAGGTACTTCAGCCTGAGGGACAGAGAATTAGTTGCCTAGGTGATGAGAAACCTGAGAAGCCAAGAGGGGCATGATGATGTCATCAAGAGCAGCAGTAGCAGAAGCTCCCATCATCCTCAGGACTGGAGGGTCAGTGAAGCAGCTGACCTTAGTAGAATCCAGTATCTTCTGTGGCCTCTAGCTGAGCAACAGGGCTGTTCCTCTCAGGATAGAAGGCAGCCAGCCTGGCCAGCTTTGCAAGAAAGAGGAAGAGGAGGGCAGGAGAGAGATTTGACCTCTGTCTTAATCCTGTATTCTGGTTTCTCACCAATGTCCTTCTAGTGCCAAAATACAATCCTCAGGGGGCAGGTGACATGGGGAATCCCATCTTTCCCAACATTTATTAGATACTGAGGGAAATATATTTCTATTGGGTCGGGAGCAATTATTTCCCAAAATGCAGAGTGCCTGCTTAAGAATGAAGTCCAAGCCACGCATGGTAGTGTAGGCCTTTAATCCCAACACTCGGGAGGCAGAGGCATGGGAGATCTCTGTGAGTTCAATACCAGCCTAATCTACAAAGTAAGTCCTAGGACAAATAAAGCTACATAGTGAGACTCAACTCAAAATAAAATAAAGTCAGAGGTAAGTAAACTAGAAGAGAAAGCGAAGGCAAGATCGTTTGACTCTGGAGCCAGCTTGGTTAGCACCTAGCATGACTTCCTGGTTCTAGGAGCCAGTTTCCTTCTGTTGATACTGCTTTACATAAAACTTACAAAAAAAAAAAAATCAGCTTAAAATACGAGATGAAGCTGGGCTGTGGTGGTGCAAGTCTTTAATCCCAGCACTCAAGAGGCAGAGACAGAAAGATCTCTGAGGCCAGCCTGGTCTACAGAGTGAGTTCCAGGGCAGCCAGGGCTAATACGTACGCTGCAAGTGGCCCTACGTGACAGGGGCTATGTGCTCATCTGGCCCTTGAGGCTTAAGGAGGCTTTTGGGAGTGAAGTGGGGGTGTGAAGACAGCACCATCTGAGGAAGTAGCTTAGGCAAAACTCCTAAGGTAGAGGTGGGAAGAACTGTGCTAGCAGTAGATGACTGAACAGGCTGAAGCAAGCACATGAATTCTGAGCATCTTAAGGTGGAGAATGGTCCAAGAGAACATGGGAAGGAGAGGCCCGAGGCCCTCTCAGTGCACTGATTGGGATGTTAGCCTACCTACCTGTCTGTCTCTGTCTCTCTCTCTGTCTGTCTCTCTGTCTCTCTCTCTCTCTGTCTCTCTCTCTCTCTCTCTCTCTCTCTCTCTCTCTCTCTCTCTCTCTCTCTCTCTTTCTCTCTTCAGGTAGATATTAGCCAGGGTTGCTACGGGGTTACTGAGTAAGGTTACTGAGTACTTGTACTCAGTGGTCGGGATAGGAAGAGTCTGCAATGAAAGGTCTGCTATGAAGGACTGTGGCAGGAAATAGAGCTGTTGCCTGGGGAGGAAGGATTAGCAAGTATCCAGTGACCCGAGCTGTCAGTTGGCCTTCTAGTCCAAGGGACTGAAAACGATCTACCTGGACCTTGCCGGAAGAGGAGGACTCAGCTAAGAAGCAAGGGTTCTAGTGAGGTGCTCGGAAATCCAGAATGTGGTGGTAATGAGTTCCTTCAGGATAGTTTGTCCAAAGCTCACACTGAACACCTGCTCAAATGAATGCCCTGGGTAACTTCATTCAAATGAGCAGTCACTGTAGATCTGAACAGGATGGGTTCAGGCTGAATGAATGGGACTGAAGGATAAAGAAGCTGAGCTCAGAACTTAAACAGAAAGTGTTCCCGGGAGTCTAGGTTAGCTTAGGCTACACAGCAAGTAGCAAACCAGCTAGGGCTACATAGCAAGAAAAGAGGAAACAGATTTAGACACGGACGGTGTTTGTTGGCGACAAAGGGAAGGCAGGCCACCATAGTGGCCTGGGAATTGAGAGCTGTGGATAAGTCGATATTCCATGATAGACAAGAGCTTCTCAAAACAGAGCAAGTGCACAGACATCAGCTTGACCGATTTATAAGCCCTGAAGCTTGCTAACTATAGGCTCTGAGTCCTTCCTTTTGACCACCAGAGCAGCCAATGAAAACCAGTGTCATTTGTGTGCATTCTCCTGTGTGTGCAGAGGGGCAGACTGAGGAGCCAGGGCTATTCAGGGGAAGGTCTCAGAAATTTGGTTTGAGAACTGACAAAACCCAGAAAGCATGTGACCCATTTGTATAGTACAATGTAGGTACTTTCAAACTCTTATCTCTTGAGCCTCGTGCCTGGCTCTGTGCTGGATGCTGTGGGTACAGGTGAAAGTAAACAGGTCTGCTTAAATGTTCATTGTCCAGTGAGAGACAGGCCAACAGATGGCTCAGTGAATATGACTAGTACTTAACTCTGTGGCCTGGACAAAGTTAATGTTAAAATGCCTCCATTTCCCCACCTAAATTTTGGTTATGTTATAAAGATGTTCTTACATTTAATTTTGTTATTATTAATGTGTGTGGCCGGGCGGTGGTGGCGCATGCCTTTAATCCCAGCACTTGGGAGGCAGAGGCAGGCAGATTTCTGAGTTCGAAGCCAGCCTCGTCTACAGAGTGAGTTCCAGGACAGCCAGGGCTACAGAGAAACCCTGTCTCGAAAAACCAAAAAAGAAAAAAAAAAAAATGTGTGTGAGTGCTCGTGTGTATATTCATTCCATGGTACATGTGTGGGGGTCAGAGGACAACTTTCAGGAACAGTTTCTCTCCTTCCACTGTGTCAAGGACCTCCAGCTTCCAGACAATGCTCCTGTCTTCTCTGCCTCCTAGCTGGGATTACACAGACCTCTCACCCCATGGCCTCACTTTAAACGGGGTGCTCTGCACTCTCTAAGTCACGATAGCCCACTATAGGCTGAATGTCCCTAACCTGAAACCATGAAAGTCTAAGTGCAAAGTGATGCGAAATGACCCCAAATCTGAAAAGTTAGCTACTACAGTTAGCTTTACAGTTTACAGTTTGCAAAGCCAGGCATGGTGGTGCACACCTCTGACCCAGCATCACTAAAAACTGAATCAGATGTGTTATCCAATGACTTTCATATCAGTACTTGGGAGACAGAAGCAAGTAGATCTAGGTAAGTTTGAGGCCATCCTGGTCTAAATAGCCTGTCTACCCAGGACAGCCAGGGTTACAGAGCAAAAACCTGTCACCGAAAGAAAGAAAGAAAGAAAGAAAGAAAGAAAGAAAGAAAGAAAGAAAGAAAGAAAGAAAGAGAGAAAGAGAGAAAGAGAGAAAGAGAGAAAGAGAGAAAGAGAGAAAGAAAGAAAGAAAGAAAGAAAGAAAGAAAAAAAAGAAAAAAGAAAAAGAAAGGAAGGAAGGAAGGAACTTTTAAAAAAGATTCCTGTACCCATTAACTCCTTGTTCACTGCAACACCATTCACTACAGCCAAGACATTGCATCAGTCTAGGTTAGTTTGCTTTGCTGTGACAGACTTTTTTCTGTGTATGAGCCCCACCTTGACTGTTCTGGATTTACCTAAAACATAACTGAACTGGTATTCTCTCAAAGCCAGTGATCCAAGTGTAACCTAGGGGAAAGGCCTCACTGGCCAGCCATTCTAGCTAAACCAGTGAAATTCAGGATCATAAGGTAAATAAAAAAATAAAAGAGATGAAATAATAATTTAAAAATTGTTAAGAGACCCGGGAGATGGCTCAGTGGTTCAATTCCAGCACCCACACTGCAGGTCACAGCCATCTGTAAATCTAGGCCTCGGGGAAACAACGCTCTCTGCTGACTTCCTTGGGTACCAGGCACACACATAAAACAGAAATACAAGCAGTCAAAATATTCATACATGTAAAATAAAATTTAATTATTAAACAAGTAGAGGCCAAAGGTAATAGCACAGGCCTTTAATCCCTGCACTTGAGGGGCAGAGGCAGGTGGATCTCTGTGAGTTCAAGTCCAGCCTGGTTTACATAGTAAGTTACAAGACAACCACACCTACTTAGTGAGACCCCATCTCTTTTTTTACTTTTTTTTTTTTCTTCTGGTTTTTCAAGACAGGGTTTCTATGTGTAGCCCTGGCTGTCCTGGGATTAAAGGTGTGTGCCACCACCATCTGACAAAAACAAAACTAGAAAAGGTGGAGTGTTACTGAAGAAGACCAATGATGACCACACACACAAACACACACACACACACACAGAGACATACACATCAAATGACAAAGTAGTGGAATATCTCTAGTGAATGCTCACTGCTTCCTGTTTGAACCAACACATTCTTTTTTTTTGGTAACAGAAACACTACACTCTGCTTTAATGTTTCTCTCTCTCTCTCTCTCTCTCTCTCTCTCTCTCTCAATCTCTCTGTGTGAGTGTGTGTCTGTCTGTCTGTCTGTCTGTCTGTCTATCTCCCGGGGAATTCACACAACAGGGGCTCATGCATAGTGGTAAGTGGTTAGGAGCATGAACGTTGATCTTATCCTGTCACTGACAAAAATAATGTCTAACTCTTCACATTCCACTGTAGCCGCCCGCGGCCACAAGTAAACTGGGTACACCTGAAAGGGGGGCTGGGAATTGAAGGGGGAAGGAGGGCGAGAAGAGATGAGGCCAAGACAAAGTTCTCTGATCAAGGCCCCAAGCTTTAATGTTCAGCTCTCAATTTAAAGGGGAAGACCCAACCCACAACCCCTCCTGGTTTCAGATGGGTGGGATAATCCACAGTCCGTTCCAGGTCACGCCGGAGATGTCTCAAGGCAAGCCCAGGGGCAGTTCTGCTTCTGTGTTCTGGGCAGCCAAGGTGGGTAACTCCACCTAGATCCTGTCACTTGACCTTGTTGTGGTAAACAAGGTCTCTCAGGCCTGCTCCTCTCCTCTGAAGCAACTCTTGAAGGCTTCGGGCAGATGCCCTTTTAAAATTCTCCTATCCCGAAATTCACTGTCACCTCCTAGGCAAGATTAGGCATTGGGTCAACACCTATTTGACCTAGACGGTACCCCTTAAAACACACTTCCTGCAAACATGGCCTCCCAAACTTAACTAGCACTAGTTTCAATACTGTTTGCTACTTCCCAAGTGCGCGGGATACCTTCTTGTTCCCATTTTCTGTGGAGCCCCACCTAAGACAACGTTCCTCATTCCACAGGCACATTTCTAGATACACTTAATTTGTATATTTCACTTTTAAAAGTCCCTCAAGCAAAAGGTAGCTAACTGGATTCTAGCTCTCTCTGCCAGATCAGTCACAAAAACAGGTGTGGGTGTCTGACCCAATTCCAGCTAAGACAGAGCTCTGCAGAACTATCAGGAAGAGGGACCCTTCCTGCTTGTGGCAAGTAACAGACTCCTAACACCATCAGCACATATTCTCTAGCCATGCCTGAAGCCAAAAATATCTGGGTCCTTTCTTTCTTTCTTTTTTTTTTTTTTTTTTTTTTTTTGGTTTTTCGAGACAGGGTTTCTCTGTATAGCCCTGGCTGTCCTGGAACTCACTCTGTAGACCAGGCTGGCCTCAAACTCAGAAATTCGCCTGCCTCTGCCTCCCAAGTGCTGGGATTAAAGGCGTGCGCCACCACCGCCCGGCTGGGTCCTTTCAATAGCAAAGCTTGTACATTTTTTAGTTTTATGCCATTTTAAAAGAATCTTAACTAGGGGCCAACAAGATGGCTCGGTAGGTAAAAAACACTTGCTCTGCCAACAACCTGAATTAGATCCTCAGGAGCACACTTAAGAAAGCCTGGTATCTTTCACCTATCATCACAACACCTCCAGATTGACCGGGGATGGGGGTGGGGGGAGGAAGCGGAGACAGGAGAATGGCCCAGAAGCCCATAGCCCAGTCAGCCTGATTAAATAGCATCACAGAAACAAGAAACCTTGTCTCAACATGGTTAGGGGGACGAGATTCAAAAAGTTATTCTTCAATCTCATGCACACAAGCACATCTACACACACCAGAGGAAAAGAGACTAATTAGTAATCCACACCTTTAATCCCTAACACTAGGAGGCAAAGGCAGAGAGTTCAAGACCAGCCAGGCAGATCTTCATAGCAAGAACCTGTCTCAAAATACAAAGTCGAAAACTGATGCATGTGTATGTGTGTACAGTGTTGGAGCCAGAGGTTAACAGCGGGTGTCCTCCGTCATGGCCCCTACCGTTTTTTCTTCTGGCTTCTAGCTCACAGAGATCCACCAGTCTCTGTCACCAGAGTGCTGGGATTACAGGTGTGCACCAGTACATCCAGCAAGCTCCAACTTGTTTAAGACAGTCTCTTGCTGAACCTGGAGTTCACCAGTTCAGCTGGACTGTCTGTGTCATAAAGATCCTCCTGTCCTGTTCCTAGAGTCACTGATGTGTGCAACTGTCCTTTATATGGATGCAGGAGACCCAAGTTCAAGTCCTCATGCTTGTTCAGCAGGCACTTCATGAGCAGAGTCATCTGTTCATCCCCAAGCCCCATTCCCTTGTTGGCCTTGAACTCTCTGTAGAGCCCAGCATGACCTTAAACTCCTGCTCCTGCCTCCCCTCCCAGTGTAATACAGTGTGGGTACTGCAGGTATATACCGCCATCATGTTCTGCTCATGCTCCAGCCTAGGACAAGCTAGGCAAGCTCTCAACCAACCAAGTGGCCCCACACTGCCCCTTGGAGGCACACTTCATTCTTTTTGTTCATCCAGAAAACAGTTCAGGGAGTCAGGCACTGTCCTAGAAATCCAAGATTATTTACTAAAGCAGCAAAATCCCTGTTCTCAGAATTTGCATGGCTATGCAGCAGGTAGTATGGAAGGAAGAAAGCAGGTGGGAAGGGGACTTCAGGATCACTGGCTGTTGGGAACCGGACTTGGGTAGGCCTTTCCGAGAATTTGAGACTTGAATAGACTTAAGGAAATGAGGGAGGTGGCAAATAGATGTCTATGGTATATGTCAGGTGGAGGGCACAACAGAGCAGAGGCCTGAAGAAGGCAAGATGAGTCAGGGAATAGCCTGATTATGTGGGCCTGGAAGGACCCTTGAGAACACTGGCCTTTACTCTGACTGCCCTAGGGACATTCCAAGGTCTTGAGCAGGAAGAAGGCAAGGTTGCATTCCCAGGCTGCTGGCTGAGAATTGGTTATGTGATCCACTGTATTAGTTAGCTTTATTTATACTATGCATATTATTATTATTATTATTATTATTATTATTATTAATTGGAGTTTTGGTAGTGGTGGTAGTTTGTTTTAAGACAGGGTCTCCTGGCCGTTCAGTCTTCAATTCACTGTATAGCATTAGGTTTAAAGGTTAAAAGTTTAGGGGGCTAGAAGAGATGGTTCAGCAGTTAAGAGCACTGGCTGCTCTTCCATAGGACCCAGGTTCAATTCCCAGCACCCACATGGCAGCTCACAACTGTTCAAAACTCCAGTTCCAGAGAATCTAACATCCTCACACAGACATACATTCAGAAAAAAAACACCAATACACATAAAGTAAGTACTTTTTTTTAGAAAGTTATAGGTTTAAAGAAAAGCTACCAAAGATGACAGGGGATTTCCATACCCAATGATTGAAATGTAAAAGAAGAGATGTTGGCAGGAAGGGTCATTAAGTAGGTATGTAAGAAGGTGGAGGTGTGTGGAAGTCCTAACCAAGGACTGGAGGTTGAGAGGGGTCAAGTATTCAGTTTCACAATGAACACCCAGGCAGGAGGCTGAATCACAGATGAAACTGCTCAGAATACGTGGACAAAAGTAAAACAGCCGAGAAATAGGTCAAGTGGTTTTATTTACATTTTAGCTGGAGAGGAAAAATGAAGGGATACAAGGTTTGGGTAGCATCAGAACACAGCCATCCAGCCCTCGACAGACAGGAATTCTTCCCACTGTACCATGATGTGGACAGTGTGAGAAGGTGGCAGATTCACCAGTCCCTCTTTCCTATGCCCAGAACAGAAAAGGCCATTTGTAAGTGTCAGCTACACTGCTGAAACACCATCTGAAGCCAGAGCAAGCAATTCCCTTCTGTGCAACACCCTGACCCTGTTCTCTGCCTGCCAACGCCTTCATGCCCCTTACCCAGAACCAATCCTAAATCCTTGTCTCCGATGAAACCCCAATGTCTAAAGAGGCAAGAGAACGACACAGCACCTGACTTTACCTCCTGCCCTCCAAAGGCACTGACACTACCTAAACAAGGTAAAGATTGGCAAGGGGAGCCCCCCCCGGAGCCCCCCCCCCCACTGCTCTCATTTCTGCAGCTTGCTAACTGCTCTTTACAAATATTTGGGAGGGGTTGGAGAGATGGCTCAGCAGTTTGAGTACTTCCTGCTCGTCCAGAGGAACTGAGTTCAGCTATGGGCACCCATGTCAGGAGGCTCACAGCATCTGTAACTCCAACTCCAGGCAAACCAACACCCTCTTCTGGCCTCTGAGGGACCTGCCCACACCCAGTATCCATTCACACAGAAGCACACACCCAAACACATACACATACAAAATAAGTCTCTTTTTTAAAAAAATGTATGAGGATACATGTATGCCAAAGAATACTACTCATGATCAGAGAGAAACTACAATGCTTAGCCTCTAAGGAAAAGTGGCTGATTGTAAATTGGGCCCTGGAGACTTGTGTCATTTAGATGCTCTCCACAGTGGTTGGGATATTTATTAAATGTTAAATAATTAATAATAGTGCCTTCAAGACTCTCAAAGAATAGATCCTGTGGAGGAAACCATGCACAATTAGACAAGGGTCTTACTACCAGCCAACCAGACCTTAGTAGGAAAGAGCGTTTACCTTCCCAAGTACTTACTAGTAAGCTGGCTGCACTTCTGAATTAACTATCCAAAACTGGATCATAAGGAAATATTCAAAACAGCTGTATGTGAGGCAAGGGATATAGCCCAATGGTAGAGCACTTGCCATGGGCTCAATTCATAGCAACACACACACACACACACACACACACACACACACACACTGTAGAACAGAAGCCAGGCTCCAAGATGGTCACAGTGATCTCCATTTCCTAGTATTATCTAGGATTCACACTCTCTTCCCACACTGTGCCAGTGTCCCTTCATAAGCAACAGGATACAGCAGAGGTATGTCACTTGTGGATCAATATATACAGGGCTGGCTGGAGTCTTGGGCTGGTTTGGATCACCTTCTCTGGCAGAAACCAGTTACTATGTTGTGAAGAACCACATGAGTGAGCCTAGCATTGATGTTAGAGTACTCCCAATCCAGCCTTCAGATGGCAGCAGCCTCTGAAGGTCTGATTCAGAATCACCCAGGTTCCTAACTCATAGACAGTATTTTCAGGTGCTAAACTTTGAAGTAATTTCTTACACAACAGTAAGGAAATAATTCAATTTCCTACAGAGAACCAAGACAGCAACTAAAGGTTTAACCTTATTTCCCATTCTACATCCATTCAAAATCAATTTCTCTGCTAATAAGAAAAAAATTATCATTCAGGCATTCAAAGATCACATTTTGAATGCCAAACACAAGGAAGGGTTTTGCAAGCTGCCTATGTTTCTACATAGTCTAAAACCTATAAAAAGCAGTGACCACAGAGGTCCGGGTGTGGATGCAAGAACATACTTTGAGCTGTTCAATTTATCCATTTCATTGGCGTATGCTTTATAAGTCCTTATCACTCCCTAGTCATTCTGAGAGCTCGGGGCCAACAAGTCACACTCTTTCATATGAAATGTTACCTCCCATATGCCCTCCCATCTAAGGGAAGAAGAAAAGTTACGTCTCCTGATCTCATTAATTCCATTAATACTAGAGAAAGAAAGGATTCATTTACTATTTTAATAGGAGGAAGAGACCCTGATCTCAAGTGCTAAGAACAATTGGAATGTCTGCAACTCATGACTAAGTGGCAGCAGGAGCGCAGATACAATCGCTGCTCAAAATCCTGGTTACAGCTGAAATGGCGATGGGGGGCGGGGGAGATGCTGTCTCTTCCTCCTCCTCACTGGACTTTGCTGTCTCTCAAAGCAGCAGGAGAGTAGTATAGCACAACGACCAAGAGCCTTCCTCTGCACAAAGAAGGTCAAAGGGCGAGCTTGCTTTCCATCAACCACAAAACCAGCCAGAGCCAAACCTAATCAATGTGGTCCGCTATAGGAGGTGAATGAAGCCCTAGACAAAAAACCAGAGACTCTCCTCCAGCCGCCGCTGAGGTCGGAGTCAGGTGACTCCTGGGGCAAACAGCAAACCTAAACAAAGATCACTCCCCACATGACCGACTGGGGAGAAGAAGAGCAGGGCTGCTCAGACCCACCCCGGAAAGCCATTAGCCATTAACTCTTGCTTTTTTGCTGTCCGGAGAAACTGGAAGCGCCAACAAGTTATTCCTATTCTGCAGCTCCTCTTCAAGGAATGCACCTAGAGGGGTGAGGGACCTCCTTCCTGGGACACAGAGGCCAAGTACCCGCAGCACACGCCCCGAGTCCCCACATGCTCTCTGCAACCCGAACCCCTCCCCACCAGCTGTCACCCGCGCTCGGGGCCACACTCAGCCAGGAAACGCATGCCCTCCGGCCGCTCAGCCTGCAGCTGCGACCCCGCGGGGGCAGTGAGAGGACACGCTTTGACCAAGGACTGTTGGGGCCAAAGCACGCCTAACCTCCGGGAAAGGAGCGTCAGGATGAGCGCGGCCCAGTGTCAGGGGTGGTCCTGGATCCATCCTCCTCTCCCGCTCCGCCCCAGGAGTCCCCAGCCCCGAGCGCCCCACCTTGTCACCGAAGCTGCGGGCCATCAGTAGGTCCGGGCTGGGCGTGCTGTCGCCTCCCACGGCCTCCTCGCTGCTGGAGCCGGCTAGCGGGTGCGGCATGTCTCGCAAGGACTGGGGGCCCGTGGACGGCAGGGCCTTGGGGGGCCCGCCCGCCATGGCGCGCAGCGCTCGGGACCCGCCGCCGCTTACTCCCGCAGCTCTCGGCCCCACTCGGCCCGAGGCCCTGCACTAGCCGGTGGGGGCCGCCTCTGCCCGATGCTTCTCCTGTCCGTTAGGCTGAGCTTTCGCGAGAGACACACCACAGCTCCGTGAGCTAAGCCACGGTGAAGCCCAGCACCTCCGGCCCTGCGCCCTGCTAGCACCGCCACGCCGCCCACGGCTCGCAGCCCCGCCCCCGCGGAGCCTCTGCCCGCCGGGAGGGAGGGCGGGACGCAGGGTGGGGCGGGGCTTGAGGGAGGAGGCCCGCCCCGCCCACCTCCCAGCAGGAAGTGCGCCCACTGGCCCCTGCGCCGGAGGTTCAGAAGGCACCCACGTGAGTTAGGGGCTCCCAGCCACAGTGCACACGCAGAGAGTAATAAAATATAATAAATATAAATACGTGGGGGCATATCTTAGTAACGGAAAGGATTACGTGGCTCAGAAGGACTGGAGAACATCGAGTAGGAAAACTAGAAGGACATTTAAAGAGGCAGTGTGGTATGTCTTCAAATCCACACTCAAGTCTCTATACAGGCTGGCTTATGCAGCTAAGCTGAGTTTTTACAAGGCTAAACCTCAGAAGCGTGAGCATCCGTAAATAGCGTGTGCGACAAATGATTTATGGTCCTTACGAGCACGCTTTGCCAGTCTTCTGCAAGAACCCTGAGGTTCTAGTTGCTTTTCTTTTCTTTTTCTTTTCTTTTTTTCTTTTTTTTTTGGGGGGGGGGGGGAGGGGGGTCGAGACAGGGTTTATCTGTGTGGCCCTGGCTGTCCTGGAACTCACTCTGTAGACCAGGCTGGCCTCGAACTCAGAAATCCGCCTGCCTCTGCCTCTGCTTCCCAAGTGCTGGGATTAAAGGCGTGCGACACCACTGCCCGGCCCTAGTTGCTTTTCATGCATTGATGGTTCCTATACTGGCCTCGGGTGGAACAGAATTCTCGGCTTTTATTTGCTAGCATGGTGGAACAGAATTCTCGGCTTTTATTTGCTAGCATGGTGGAGATAGACAAGGTTTTACTTACAGCTCTTTAAAGTATATGTTTGTCCCTTGTCACTGGCGCTTCTGTCTCGAAGGCCAAGTTAGAGGGACATCTGCCAATCTAGCAAACACTTATGTACTGTGTGTGGCTCACTGTGAAGAAACACATTTTTTCCAATCCTCAAACTTCTTAGGTCTGTCCAGTTTGCCTGTTAAAAAACGGTGACAGGTTTTAACACTGGGATTCACAAAAGGCTCTCTAACTATCACACTTTCTCTAGAAACAAAACATGTAGAATGCAGAATTGAAACCAACCCAAAATAACTAGCAGAGTCTCATGTAACTTCAGTGACCGCCTTCTGACGTAGTCCAAAGACTTGAACCCTTATTCTGTAGCTGTTGTCTTTTATCTCTTTCAGACCAGTCTACCTTGGTTGGGGAAAATAATATTGAAAGGGCACTAAACAGCTATTTTAAATGCTGCATCTGTCTCATGGGAGTGCTAGGGTCTGGATGTCTGAGTTGTGCAAACTGTCCCTTCATTTATTATTTTAGGAGCTGCCTAAAGCGGTTACATACCCTATTATCTTCATTGAAACAGACAATACAAATATAACTAAAAATGACTTACCTATAGATATCTGGCAGATTTTCTTCTTGAATATTGTTATTGATTTAACCCTCAATGGTGCTCTTAAGATTTCACAGAAGTAGGGCTGAAGAGATGACTCAGTGGTTAAGGACACTGCTCTTCTAAAGGACATAGATTTGACAACAACCATAAAATAAGAATAAATGTGAAAAGAAAACTCCATAAAAGAGCAAATTACATGGCTCAGTAGGTAAAAGAACTTGCCATCCATGCCTGAGGACCAGAGTTTGGTCCCCAGAACTCATGTGAGACGCCAGATATGGAGGCATTCTTTGATCCCAGCACTCCTATGGTGACATGGAAGGCAGATGCAAGAAAATAAGGCAGCTCTCTGGTCTGCTAGCCTAGATTACTCAGTGCTGCAGCATCAACAGAAACATAAGAAACTGCCTCAATGAGGTGAAATGAAAGAACCAATTCCCCAAAAGTTGTCCCTCTGACCCCACGCATGTGCACACAATAAAATATAACTGTCTCCCAGCCTGCCAAGTAGGGAGAGGAACGCAGAGGGCTGTACATGAGACAGCTGTGGAATCAGATGGGACTCCCAGGATCACGGCCTTTGTTGAGTGTTAGGAGCTCCTTAAATGTTAACTCCCTTCCTTTTCCCTCAGGTTTTTCTCTACTATTCTTATGAAACAACAACCACAGAGTATCCATAATTATATGGTGCATTCCAAACTCCATTTCCTTCGTTTGAGTCAGAATGAGACTTTTTATGCCTCCCCACAGAGGAAGGGGAGGAAGGGGGGTTAGGGGAGGAAGAAGAGGAAGAGGAGGAAGGGGAAGAAGAGGAAGAGAGGGGAGAGAGAGGAAAGAGGAAAAAAAAAAAAAAACAGGGCTCCTAAAGGGCCATATGAAAGTTTATTTATTTACTTTCCTGGTCCGTCAGAGGCATCTGGCCACAATGATCCAAGAATAGGTAGTCATCAAAACTAAAGAAAGTAAACTAGGGGAAATATTTTGGTGGAAAGTTCCAGCATTCATTTTCAGCTGAGGCCTGCCTGTCCTGTCCACCATTTCCTGATTCATTTCAGTGCTCCTTGTGGTGAGGAATAGTTCCTGAAATAACCCAGAGCACGTGAAGTCCCAGAGCACGTGACTTTGTCTAGCGCAACCTGGTGAAGAGGAAGCATGGCAAGGTTCTCAGAGCAAAAGGCTGTGATCTTGGTTGGGATTTATGAAGGAAAATTTGAATTTTAAGACTGAGCTCTGTAAAAAAAACAGGGGTTTGTGGGATGTCCCCAGTGTCATGACATTCCCCAAACATCTTGGAAGCTGCACTTTCCCAAAAAATCCTATCTCTGTTGCAAATTCCACAGAGTAAAATTTTACAACTTTGTGGTGTTGGAATGTTGCAGATCATCTTTGTCTATCTTTAGTCCCCCTAGTCATTTATTACTGGACATGGTAGCACATACAGTCTTTAGTCCCAGCAGAAACAGGTGGATCTCTGAATTCAAGGCCAGCCTGGTCTACAAAAAGAGTTCCAGAGCAGCCAGGACTACACAGAAAAACCCTGTTTCTCTCTCTCTCTCTCTCTCTCTCTCTCTCTCTCTCTCTCTCTCTCTCTCTCTTAAAAAAAAAAAAAAAAAAAAAAGCCGGGCAGTGGTGGAGCAAGACTTTAATCCCAGCATTTGGGAGGCAGAGGCAGGCGGATTTCTAAGTTCGAGGCCAGCCTGGTCTACAGAGTGAGTTCCAGGATAGCCAGGGCTATACAGAGAAACCCTGTCTCGAAAAACCAAAAACAAAACAAACAAACAAACAAACAAAAAGTCATGAATTACTGACCTCTGGATCTGACCTAACTTCCTTTTGACTATCAAGTAAAGTCTTTAGGATGCTAACTCACCAAACCACTAGTTTCACCCAAAAGCTGAAAAACCAGTCATCAGAGAGCATCTGAGGCCTATAGCAGAGATGTCCCTAACTTTAATACTGTGATATCACTACCAGCTCGGCGTACATAAGTGAATTCTAGGACAGCCCGGGTTACATAGTGAGTCCCTGTCTCAATTTAGTGTATATATAATAAACTTCCACAGTAGGACATGTCATTCAGAGTACCCTCAACCCATGTTGCTCCTCAGGACATGGCCAAACATACTTGGTCCAGAATAAACTATCTACCTTTGAAGCAAGACCCAGTCACATGGACTCTTTCCCATCCACAAGGAATGGCAAGCACTTAGCCTGCAGCCTATCAGGAGATAGGGCCCTGGGCCCCACAATTTAGTATTTTGCCAAAGAGGAACCCTGTCACCCTTACTAGCACCCCTGTCAGGACTCCATGTGAGTGAGTACTCAGTGCCAACAGGGCATTGTCCCATCTCCTCCTTTGTCCAGCAGGTGCTCAGCCACTCTTGGTGTTTGTATTAGCTGCTTATCCTCCTCTGGCTTTTAATACAATCATAGCTTTATTCTATATGGCATCCCAAACCCTGCCTCAAAATAATGCCACCACTTCTAAAGTGGATGGCTGGTGAGGACAAAGGAGGTTTTCAGAGAACATTCAGAGTGACATGTAACAAACCACAGAGGGCTGTCTCAAACAAGGGGGGGGGGGGGGTACCCAGCTGAGAAGGCACAAACCCCAACAGAGAGAAATTTGTGTGGACAGTTTAATTCAGCTGGTGATGTCCCCAGAAAGAAGCAAATTCGCTTGAAGCCAGAATTTGAAGAGTTTTGCAAACAAGAAATTAGATTTCACTTCAGAGGCAGCAGATGAGTTTTGGGGTAAATGACAGGATCATTTTACCAGTCCATCTCAAAACACTCCGTAGTGTGGTAGGTCAAAGGACCTGCTGTACAGGCATGAAGGCCTGAGTTCAAATCCAGCTATGCCAGATGGAGGAGATGGAGAGTAGTTAAGAGCACTTGCTGCTTTTGCAAAGAACCCTGGTTTGATTTGTACACCCATGTGGCAGCTCAAAACTACCTATAGCTCCAATTCCAAGGGATCCAATGTTCTCCTCTAGTCTCCATCGGTGCCAGGCACTCACATACATACAAACATAAATAAATCAAAAAAAAAAGAAAGAAAGAAAGAAAGAAAGACAGACAGACAGACAGACAGACAGACAAACAGAAAGAGAGAGAAATCAACTGCAACACCAGAGAGGGGGGAAACAAGGAGCTCCTAGAAGCTCACTGGCCAGCCAGGGTAAGCAAATCCCTGAGCTCCAGGTTAAAGCAGAGATCCAGAAGAAGGAGGAAGAGAAGGAAGAGGAGGAGGAGGAGGAGGAGGAGGAGGAGGAGGAGGAGGAGGAGGAGGAGGAGGAGGAGGAGGAGGAGGAGGAGGAGGAGGGGAAGAGGAGGAGGAAGGGGAGGAGGAGGAGGGGAGGAGGAGGAAGAGGAGGAGGAAGAAGAAGGGGAGGAGGAGGGGGAGGAGGAAGGAGAAGAATCTGATGATAATGATGATGCAGCTAGTGCTTGCAGAATAACACCCAACATCCACCTCCTGTTCCGTCCATGCTCACACACACATGAGCACAGGGTAGGGTGGGGGAGACTAGAAGTCCCCTTTCTTTTGGGTATATGTGTGCAGGTATCTGTGTACATAAACACGGAAGCCAGTAGAGGACATCAAGTGTCTTCCTCCTTACTCTCTTGAGCCAGGTCTCTCAGGGAACCTGAAGCCTACCATGTCAGCCAGGCTAGCTGGGCAGCATGCTTCTAGGATCCACCTATCCTGACTACCTCCAGCACTGGGGTTACAGGCATTCAGCCCACCTATGATATGGGTGCCCAGGCTTTGAACTCAGGTCTTCCACGTTGCACACCAAGTACTCTTCTCCCCCTGAGCCCTCTCCTCAGCCCCTTCCACTCCCCCCCCCCCTTTTTTTGAGGTAGGATCTCAAGTGTTCCAGGATGGACTCAAACTTTTATTTAGCTGAGAGCTTCTGATCCTCATGCTTCAACCTCCCTAGTGCTGGATTACTTGAACCATTCGTGGTTTAAGAGGAGCTGGAGATTGAACAGAAGGCTTCCTGCATGTCAGCTAAGCTCTGTGCCAACTGAGCTGCATCTCTGACCCACCCTTAAACCATCACAGCTTGTTTAGGTGATGGCTTGTTTTGTTTGAACATTTATCAGGTGCTTAAATTTTAGAAGTCAGGCGGTGGTGGCACATGCCTTCAATCCCCACACTCCGGAGCAAAGGCAGGTAGATAGATTTCTATGAATTCAAAGCCAGACTGGTCTACACGGCAAATTCCAGGACAGCCAGGGCTGTTACACAGAGAAACCCTATAGAGAGAGAGAGAGAGAGAGAGAGAGAGAGAGAGAGAGAGAGAGAGAGAGAGAGAGAGAGAGAAAGAAGCGCAGGTGGGAATGTTTAGATGAACTAGCCTGAGTCAATTCATTCTGTATCTCAGGCTGTGGAGTGTATCACAAAGGGAAGGATATTTTCTAAACTCTGCTGTAGATTCTTGGTAGCAGGGAGCCTCGATTGGCCATAGAGAATGCAGTTTGTTGCCCTGACCTCAGGATATCTGCTCCCCAGCTGGCTGGGGTGCAAGTGCTGGCTGGGAGTGAGCTAGGTATGGATGTATGTTCCTTTGTTGTGAGTACTCAGCACAGACCAGGCTGGAGAAGACGTGGAGCTAACAAGCATCTGGGAATGCTGACATTGAGTTGTATCAGCAGTGGTTAGGATGGATATGACATTGAGTTGTATCAGCAGTGGTTAGGATGGATATGACATTGAGCTGTATCAGCAGTGATTAGGATGGATATGACATTGAGTTGTATTAGTAGTGGTTAGGATGGATATGACATTGAGTTGTATTAGCAGTGGTTAGGATGGATATGACATTGAGTTGTATTAGCAGTGGTTAGGATGGATATGCCTCATGATGACATTTGGCTCATCAGTAGGAAACATCACTAAAAAGCATCTAAAAGTTGAACCTTCACACATTATATGACCCCTGTAAAACTGTAAACATAAAAATGCATATTATAGCTAGGTGTAGTGGCACAAGGCTATGATCTCAAGGGCCTGAGGCTGGTGGATTATGAGTTGAGCAGCCTGGGCTACAAAGTGAGTTTCGGGCCAGTCTGGGCTATATATGGAGATGATGTCTCAAAATGGAGAAAGTTCTGGGTCTTGGGCACACGCCTTTAATTCCAGCACTCAGAAGGCAGAGGTAGGAGGCCTGCCTGGTCTACATAGCAAGTTCCAAGACAGTCAGGGCAACATAGGAAAACCCTATATCAAAAATCTGAGGAGGAAGAAGGAGGAGAAAAAGAGAAAGGGGAAGGAGGGAGAAGGAGAAGGAAAAGGGAAGAACAAGAGATGAGGAGGAGGCAGAGAAAGAGGGACAGATGATGGGGAAGCATCGGGAGGCATATGGCATACATATACTTCCCAGAAGATGAACCACAGTACTAGGTAGCCATGGTAGATACATGGCTCAGCCAATCACAGTGTTTGCTGCACAAGCATGAAGACCTAAGGTAGAACCCACATGAAAAGCTGAGCATAGTTGTGTGTTGCCTATAACCCTTCACTATAGGCACGAGAGCAAAATGGGCTGGCTGTGGCTGGCTGCGGCTGGCTGCGGCTGGCTGCCAGCCTAGTTCGAGGTTCAGTGAGAGACCTTGTCAGGAGAATCAGATGAGAGCAATACAACAAAAATACCTGATGTCTCCCCGTGGCCTCTGTACACACATGCACATACATTGCTCTCATACAGGCACACACACATGCACACAAACACACATGCACATGTGCAAAGAGGGGCAGCTAAAACTAGAAAAAAGCTCACATGATTTACCAGCCCCGTAGTGCATAAGTAAATGTGATATGTTTGAATAATAGAATATTACACCTCCATAACAATAAAGGAATACATGATGAATGAGCCTCACAAACATGATGATGAATGGAAGAAGCCAGGCACAAAAGAATACTACATAGTTCTACTTACATAAAATTCAAACCAGGCAAAATTAATATATAGTGCTATGAAAATATTTTTCACACTTTAGGGAGTTCTGGGGGTACTGATAACATTCAGTTCCTGAACCATCGGGTTGCTATCTGTAAGACTCCAAGTAGAACATTCATGATTTGCAAACCTTGATAGTCTGTTACATTAATTTTATATTTTAGGCCCGGATGTCTTGGGGGGAAAAGACACTTGCTGCCAAAACTGATTCCCCAAGTTCAATCCCTGGGACCCACACGGAACAAGGAGAGACCAGACTTTTGCACTTGATGCACAGCAAATAAATGCAATGAAAAAGTTTATGTTTCTAAGAGGCATCTACTCTGTGTTCCTCGCTTTAGAGTAAGAAGATGAGGCCATCCCAGAGGTACTGAGCACTTGCTGGATGTCAGTCTTCTCTGCTTGGTTTCCTGTTGGTGAATGCCTGAGTCTGGGAGCAGGCTACTTTAGGAAAAGCTAGGAAGCTGGGCCTATGGTATGGCTCAGCAGTAAGAGTGTGTGTGTTCTTCAGTGATGCAGCCCGCCCCCAAGAGGCTACCCTTGCACAACTGGCAGCAGTGAATGGGTTCAGTGGCTCTCAAAACAAACACACAACAAACTCAGGAGGGAGTAGTGTGGAGGGCGATGGAGGATGGACTGGAGGGGAGTGGGGGAATGAGCTTGATCAAAACATAGTATAAGCATAGATGAAATCCTCAAGCAGTTAAAAAAAATGTGGTCTTAGCATGTGTGAGCCTGGGTGTCATTCCCAGCTAAAACCTAAAGCTGCCCACCAGTCTTCCACGATGTTTCATTGCCTTCTTGCCTTTAACCTGCCACATCTCTTCCTTTCTATTGCAGTCCTGTGTAGACTGATTCCTGATGCTACAGCAGTCATCCTGTGGTCCTGAGCAGAGCCATCCCTAGTACCCTGAGGATAGCTATACGAGTAAGTGGAGAAGCTCAGCCTTCAATGATATCTAGTTTGCTTTCTATTGCTGTGGCAGAAATACCCTGGCCAAAAGCAAACTGGAGAAGAAAGGTTATATTTCATCCTAATCTTCTAGGTCACAATCCACCCTTGAGGGACGTCAGGGCGAGAAGCTCAAACAGAAGCCAGGAAGGAATAATGTTCATTGTCTAGCCTTTTGGCTTGCTCTCTGCTCACTTTCTTTTACTTCCCAGACCCACCTACCTAGGGTTAATGTCTCCCACAATGCACTGGACCCTCCCACTTCACTCATCCGTGAAGACATGCTGTCACAGTTATAGCCTCAGATCACTTTGATCTGGGAAATTCCTCAATTAAAGTGCCCTCTCCCCATGTGATTCAAGGTTGTGTCACGTTGACAATAAAAACTAACCAGTACAGACAGCCCCATTGTACCAGTACAGCCAATGCCAGACACGGTTATTATTCTCTCTCTCTCTCTCTCTCTCTCTCTCTCTCTCTCTCTCTCTCTCTGTGTGTGTGTGTGTGTTTGTGTGTGTGTCTGTCTGTGTGTGTGTCTGTGTGTCTGTGTGTGTCTGTGTATGTCTGTGTGTGTGTGTGTGATTGTGCCACTGTACAAATGTGGCAGCCAGAAGACAACTTTTGGGAACTGGTCCTCTCCTCCTACCATATGGGTTTCAGAGTCCAGACTCAGGCGTCAGACTTAGCAGGAGGTGCTTTTATTGCCCTTGCTCACACCAGACTTCTTAACCACTTACAGTTTCAGAGGCATAGTCAACTGTCATGGCAGAGAGGATGGCACTGGAGATGTAGTTTTGAGCTACATCTTGATCTGTAGGCGGGTGGGGGTGGGGGTGGTGGTGGGAGGGAGCGGAGACTAGGGGGTGCTTTTGAAAGCTAAAGCTCACCCCAAGTACCATACTTCCTCCAACAAGACCACAGCTCCCGATCTTTCTCAAATAGAACCAATTCTCTGATAGCTTAGCATTCTAATACGTGAGTCTATGGCAGTCATTTTTATTCAAACTACAGCAGATGGTAATAAGGAAAAAAAACTGTAAGTGTGCAGGAAAAGTTCTAAAACAGAGGAGGAGTGAATGGCATCTCTGGGTTCTGAGAGCAGAGGTCTGGCTTCTTCCCCAAGCCTCTGAATTCCTCACTCTCAAAGCCACTGTGAGCTCCTGTCAGGCTGCTCTGCTCACTCCCTCCTGAGTGTTCTAACACAGGTGACAAAAGGTTCTGCAGGTCCACCGATGAGCCCTCACTACACAGACCAGGAGATATGACACAGTCCTTACTCTGTGTAACTCTAAACAGTGGAGCAAGAGATGTTGGCCACTATAGAAAGCTAGAGTTAGGCCGGGCAGTGGTGGCGCACGCCTTTAATCCCAGCACTTGGGAGGCAGAGGCAGGTGGATTTCTGAGTTCAAGGCCAGCCTGGTCTACATAGTGAGTTCCAGGACAGTCAGAGCTATACAGAGAACCCTTGTCTCGGAAAAAAAGAAAAAAGAAAAGAAAAGAAAACTAGAGTTAGGAGCTGGGCATGAAGCTCAATTGGTATCCAGCTTACCTAGGATGCCCAAGGCCTTTGGTACCATTCCTAACACTGTTAACCAGACAGAGTGGTGTACATCTGTAATTGCAGCACTCAGAAGGTGGAGGTGAGCAGATCACGAGTTCAAGATCATCCTTAACTACTTAAGGATGAGTTGAGGCAAGCCTGGGCTAGAGACCCAGCTCAAAAATAGTCAGTTGCCTGATTATAGATTCCAGCTAAGGCGGGTCTTCCCACATACACATATGAGGTCATTAATTATGCAGGAGGTTTAGGAATCTCTGACTTGGTCGGAAGCTTCCTTTGCTCTGTCTCCTCCACTGAGGGTGTCGTTTTTGTGGCAAGAAGAACACCATCATCATCACCCTTGCAGAGCTCGGGACGATCAGGAAGCAGCCTTATCATTCACTCGATGATCTGATTGCCTCTGCTTGCTGAAACAGTAGCTTTGAACTTAGGCTAATAGATGGAAACTTCTAGAAGTTTAGTCTGATGAAATGCTCATATCTCCAAAATCAAACCCAGGCCTCTTCAAGACTTTGTAAGCTACCCAGCTCTATGCTGGAATGTGCACTCTGCTCCCAGTTTTGAGAGCATACTATATACCTTGGACCCTTCAGGTTAGCATCGTAGCGAGGTTGTCATCTCCCAAATGTACTCATTCAGCAACTACTTGGCATCAGGTCAAGGCAGGCTGAAGTTCTCAGGAAACACCACATATCCTGAAGGCTTTGATGCTAAGTTTCACACTGAAGTGGGAGCAAGGTTCTAGATTCACCTGAACCAGAGGATTTCTACAGTCTCATGCAGCAGCACCATTGCTATCCAGAATTCTTTGGGAGTACTGATACATGATGTGGTGGTTTGAATAAGAAATGTACCCCACAGGCTCAAATATTTGAACACTTGGTCCCCAGTTGGTGGCACTGTTTTCAGAGAGAGTGCAGTCTTACTGGAGGAAGTTCCCACTCCCAACACATGTGATCAAACTCAGGTCCTCAGGCTTGGCCTCAAGCACTTTTACCCAGGGTTCTCTAGAATCAGAGAATTTATGGAATGAATCTATCTATCTATCTATCTATCTATCCACCTACCAAGAGAATGTATTGGAATGACTTGCAGCCTGCAGTCCAACTAACTGAACAACAGCCAGCTGTGAGTAGAAAGTCTAAGAATCTAGTAGTTACTCAGTCCCACCAGGCTGGATGTTTCAGCCGGTCTTCTGTATAAGCTGGAATCTTGAAGAGGTAGGCTCCAATAGAAGTGCTGGCGGAGTAAGTGCAAGCAGGTAAAGAATGATTACCTTTCTCTTTCCATTGACCTCATATAGGTCTCCAGCAGAAGGTGTGACCCAGATTAAAAGTGTGCCTCAAGATCTGGATTAAAGGCATGTGTCAATCCAAATTAAGAGTGTGTGTCATGCCACCACATGATCTGGATCAAAAGCTTGTGTCTTTCACCATCAAGATCCGGGTCGTAAGGTGTGCCTTCCATTTCTGGATTGAAGTCCACTCCAGATGTAGTAAAGTTGACGAACGAGTAGCCATCGAACCTACTGAGGTATCTCTCCAGCCCAAAGACAAGGTACTCACATCTGTACAACTCCAGTATGTTCCCTGTGGTAGGGATGCCTTTTTGTTTGTTTGTTTGGTTGGTTGTTTGGTTGGTTGGTTGGTTGGTTGGTTTTTCGAGACAGGGTTTCTCTGTGTAGCCCTGGCTGTCCTGGAACTCACTCTGTAGACCAGGCTGGCCTTGAACTCAGAAATCTGCCTGCCTCTGCCTCCCAAGTGCTGGGATTAAAGGCGTGCGCCACCACTGCCCAGCAAAAGGATGTCTTTATCTTTGATAATACAGCTGTTGATCTTTGATAATACAGCTGTTGATAGTCTATGGAGAAGCTACACATATCTACCTTTTCCAATTAAATTCCAGCAGGGCTTAAGCTAGGAGGGCAAACAAAGCAGGGTATTAAAGAAATGTCATCCACCTGCAGCTCCAAGTGGTACTGAAATCAAGGTTGTGGAAAGCTGAATAAAACGACGAACCAGAACTTAGGGAGCCAAAATAAGAAGAGTGGAGACAGTGGCAAAGATACTAGAAATGAAAAACAGGAGCAGCAGCACCGAGGGGGGCACTGGGACCACTGAATGCTGGGACTGGTGCACGGTGTGGCTTGAGACCACTGAGTGCTGGGAGATCCGGACAATTAGAATCCACAGTCACAGGGAGCATCTCTGAGCTAGCTGTGGTGGTGGCAGCAGGTGTTAAAAAACGACTCCTCAAAATTCCTTCCTGACCATCCATATCATTTGATCCAATTAAGCACTAGGTTGTAGGCACATTGGCTATTTCTGAAGGCCAGGCTTCTGGCTAAGCTAGGTTCCCAGAGGAAGGATGTGGCTGGCAGTAGGAATTGAGCTTCTCCTCCTTCTCATTTAAACTTTTAATTTTAGAATGCTTTTTAGATGTCTAGAAAAGAGGCAAAGTTGGTGCAGAGAGGTTTTGCATGTGCCTCACTCAGTGTCTCCCATGGTCACCATCTTCTGTCATCATTATGGCACATTCGTCACAGCTAAGAAGCTAACTCTGCCATTAACTGGACCGGCTTCTCCATTCAAATTTCACTAGTGTTTCCTTAATGTTCTTTTCCCAGTTCAGAATTCCATCTAGGATACCCCATTACATTGTGCGTGTGCGTGTGCGTGTGCGTGCATGCGTGCATGCGTGCATGCGTGCATGTGGGTATGTATGTGTGTGTTGTGTATGTGTGTATGTATGTTTATATGTGTGTATGTGTGTTTGTGTATATGTATGTGTGTTTATATGTGTCTATGTGTTTGTGTGTATGTGTGTGTTTGCATATGTGTGCCCACGCTCACACACTGGAAGGCTGTAGGTTGACACTGATGCATCCTCCTCTATTGCTCTTCACCTTGCTTGGTTTTTTTCTTTTACTTGTTTTTTTTTTAAGACTTATTTATTTATCGTTATTTTTTGTTTATGGGTGTCTTGCCTGAAGACATGTCTGTGTACACTGTGGGCTGAGTGCCTACGGAGGTCATTTTATACCTAGACCTAGAGTTACAGATGATTGTGGGCAGCTATGTGCCAGGTCTCAGGAAGAGTAGCCAGTACTCGTTTTTTGTTTGTTTGTTTGTTTCATTTTGTTTGTTTATCGAGACAGGGTTTCTCTGTGTAGCCACGGTTGACCTGGAACTCACTCTGTAGACCAGTCTGACCTCTCGAACTCACAGAGATCCTCCTCTTCCTCTGCCCCCCAAGTGCACCACCACCTGATGCAGCCAGAACTCCTTTTTTTCCTTTTAAAGATGTATTTATTTATTTATTTATTTATTTCATGTATGTGAGTACATTGTCACTGTCTTCAGACACATCAGAAGAGGACATCAGATCCTATTACAGATGGTTGTGAGCCACCATGTAGTTGCTGGGAGTTGAACTCAGGACCTCTGGAAGAGCTGTTAGTGTTCTTTACCGCTGAGCCATCTCTTCAGCTCACCACCAGGTCTCTCACTGAATGTAGAACATACCAAGTGGCTAAACTGGTCAGTCCTCAAGCCCCAGGGAGCTTGTCTCTGCCTTCTGGTGCTGGGACATAGGTAACAACAAATGGACTCAGTAAATTGTATTTCTATAATTATGCGTGCGTGTGTGTGTGTGTGTGTGTGTGTGTGTGTGTGTAGCAAAAATAAAGGAAAAGAGAAAAGAGGCTGTCGATTTGAGAGTGAGTTGGGGTGGGGCATGAGAAGGCTGGAAAGAGGGGCATGGGAGAGGTTGAAGGGAAGAAAGGTAAAAGGGAAGTGATGTAATTAGATTAAAGAAAAAAAGAAATGGGAAAAAGAAAGAAACTGCCCCCACAGACTTGCATACAGGTTAATCTTACGGAAGTATTTTCTCAAATGAGGATCTGTCTTCCCAGATGGCCCTAGCTTGTGCCAAGTTGACACAAAATTAACCAGCACAGAGCTCTTGCTGCCCTTCCAGAGGACCCAAATTTAGTTCCCAGTACACATGCTAGGATGATCACAAATGTTTGTGTATAACTCTATCACAGAGGGATCTGATGCTATCTTCTGCTGTCTGTGCACACAGACGTGGAAAAGAAGAGAAATAGGTATGATATCCACACATATGTATGATACATGCACACATATATAAATGTATTGAAGGAATCTCAGGTCTCAGCCTAAACTTCTCCAGAAACACGTTCCAGGAAAGACTTACACATACATTTCAGGAGAAGGGCCCAAGATAAAAGGTTATCTGGAAGCTGGGCCTTTAGCACAATAAACCTGGGTAAACAGGAGCTAAGGTAAGATAGACTTACCTAACACTCATTGTCATAAGATAATGTTGCCAAGAAACCTGGCATGGGAGCTGCCATTTGAGGTCAGCCTTTGCAGTTAGCATTGTCTAAGAGGTGGTTGTAAGACTGCCTTTGTAAACCCTGTGAAAACTGTATAAAAACTGCTCTTAGTTGTAGCTCAGAGTTCCTCTAACCTGCATGCAGGGGAACTCCAGTGAGCTGGAACAATAAACCTCTTGCTTTTGCATCGAACCCCCTGTCCGTGAGTGTTTCTGTGTCTGTGAGTGTTTCTGTGGGAGTGCGTCTTCCCAGTTTGGATCTCAGGATCCAACAGTATAGGTGTTGGTCAAGTTCCACTTCCCCACCCATAGTGACATAATTGCCCATGATCAAAACGGAGTAGAGGAAAATTGGGTGTGTGTGTGGGGGGGCGGTTGGCAAGAATGGCCAGGGGGATAGAGACCTCAGGCAGCAAGTGAGCACACTTGAAAACAGCCTCTTGGAAGGCAGGCTTCCGGTGAGACAGCTCCTTTAATTGGGAAGACAAAGGCTATTTAAACCTTTGGGGAGTGAATAGGGGGTCTTTGGGGAGAGTGTAAATCATTGGCCAGGGCCAGGTGTCAACTCCTTGCAGCAGGCAGGTCCAGGCGGTCCTGGTCCAGCTAGGTCTTTCTCTGGGGCTGAACAGGATGGTGAGTGTCCAAAGAAACACACCTGTCAGGAGTCTTGTCGAGCAGGAACTCAACTTTAATGTAACAACCTCTTGTTTATATAAACTCTGAGCATGGGAAGGAGGGGTTTTGGTGGGGTGAGTTGACCAGGGCCAATGGCAAAGCTCTACATCAGCAACAGCAGAGCAGAGGCAGGGCTAAACAGATCCTGTTGAGTCACTCCAGGATGGAAGTGATTAAGACAGGTGTCAAGCCTGCCTTGGATTTGTCCACAAGGTCCAAACCAGGGCCAAAATGGGGCCCAATAAGGAGCCTCATGGGACAAGGAAAGACTAATCACAAAAGCAGAGGCCTCAGGTGACAGCCCTCCTACACCGGGCGCCCAGATCGGTGCCCAGCACTCAAATTGCCACCCTAGCCTAGCTACCGCGTCTGAGCGACTGGAGGGCAGTTGCGCACCCAGCTCATCTCACCAATGTCCCTTGCCGTCCCAGGCCGCTCCATGCAGGCCAAGGCACGCCCTAGTGACTGTCCAGGGCTCTGGGCCACGTGTCCTCCGCTGGCCTCTTTGCCTCCCATCCCTGGAACCCAGCCCCGCGTCTCCTGCCGTCTCCCAGCGGCAGCACTCTGGCATCCTCATGGGGGAGGGCGAGGATCCCGGGCAGGCAAAGTACGCGCAGGTCTGCCGCGCCCCTGCCTTCCATGCACCGCCTGCATGGATGGGGAGTAAAGACGAGGGGCCTAACAGACAGGGTACTGAGGATGTCTCGCATACATAGTGAAGAAGTTCAGCTATTGCTGGACTTGTAAGGAGAGGGAGTCCAACCTTGTTACCAATCTATGTGATCTTCTCTGAGGGGAAAAGATGGGGACCTAAGACTGTGCAGGCTAGGATGGGGGGGGGGGGGTAGGGGGATGATCCCACTGCTGCCAATCTCAGGACAAGATTCCCAGGGTTTGGAGACACCTCAACCCCACTTTTGCGCCAGGCGGGCTCCCCACAGCTCCCACAGTTTCCCAGCCCCACATACATGTGTAGACATTTACATAGACATAAATGCACCAAACTGTTAAGGTGTAGGGCATGGTAATTGTTTCCTTTCTACAATTTCATGTTACTTGCATCTAGGCATTGCAATGATCGTTTACTTCCTTGTTAGTTCATAAATATGAATGAAAGCTAAAACATTAAAATGTAGGAAACCTATGAATTAAAGATATCTATAGTGCCTCCTTCTTTCCCAAAACTAAGCAATATATTAATATTTGAGGTTTTTCACTTTAAAAAAATAATTATTTTTATTTCAAATTATGCATATGCATGTGTGCTGTGTGGGGGTATGTATAAGTGAGTGCAGTTGCCCTTGGAAGCCAAGAAAGGGTGTCGGATCCTCTGGAGTCAGAATTACAGGTGATACTGAGCTGCCTAATGGGGACAGACATTGGGAATCAAACTTAGAGTGAAGAGCAGAACACTCTAACTGCCGAGCCATCTCTCCAGCTCCTTCCTTTCTTCCTTCCTTCCTTCCTTCCTTCCTTCCTTCCTTCCTTCCTTTCCTTCCCTCCTCCTCCTATTTTAAAGCTTTTTTTTTTTTTTTTTACTTGTTTGGAGCTTTTAGCTTTTTACTGTTACCTAGACTAACCTGGAACCTGTAGCCCAGGCTGGCCTTGAACTTGCAACATTTTCCTGCCTCACCCTTTTGAATACAAATAATAGTGCATTTGTGACTCCAACTCTACGCCTATGTTTCTCCACTGTGAAAGTGAGAGAATTCCTGAAGAAGTGCCCATGGCCCTTTTGAGAAACTTGGATTCTGTGCTATTGTATGTTCACAAAGACTGTTGATATGAAGAAACCAGGAACTCCACCTTACAGCTGTGTGGCGGCCTTCTCCCCTACAAATAACCTTCTGTAACCTACTTTGAACAATATATTTTGAAAACTGTGTTAACAGGCACAGTTATGCCAGGCAGTGGTGGGGCACGCCTTTAATCCCAGCACTTGAGAGGCAGAGGCAGGCGGATTTCTTAGTTCGAGGCCAGCCTGGTCTACAGAGTGAGTTCCAGGACAGCCAGGACTACACAGAGAAACCCTGTCTTGAAAAAAACCAAAAAAAAACTCCAAAACAAACAAACAAACAAAACAAAACAAAAACAGGCACAGTTATGTCATAGGATGTGAAGCCCACTATATATTTACAGTTTTAGAAAAGAAGCTTCACTGTTATTTCCAACTAGAAAGTGTTTGTTTTCATTCAACTTCAGGATTGTTTGTCATTCTGTTGTTACCTGTATAAGTAACGGTAACGTGTATTCATAACTGGAGCCACTGTGTATCTTCAATGTCTTCACTTAGATCAGTGCTTCTCAACCTTCCTAAGGCTGCAATCCTTTAATGTGTTGTGGTGACTCCAACCATAAAATTATCTTGTTACTACTTCATAACTGTAATTTTGCTGCTGTTAGGAATCATAATGTAGATATCTGATATGCAGAATATTTGATATGCAACCTCTGTGAGGGGTTTTGACTCACAGGTTGAGAACCATTGTTTTAGATAATGACTTTTTGGAAATCTGAATATGGAGTAGCAGGATATTCTGAATTGTCTAGACGACCATGATTTTACTAATGAAATGGGTTATGAGTCATTTATTTACATAAGATCAAGAAACTATTGGGCTACAGACACAGCAAACAACTGCTGGGGAGAGTCACTGGCCAGCCAAGCTGCCAAGAGGACACTCTTGGACCCCATCGAGCTGCAGTGTGCCAGCTGTGCAAAGGGCTTCCCTGACTCCAGCTTCCCTGAGTGTCACCTGCGTTGGGATGGACTTTTGGTAAAAACCCCTCACTTGAGCCACCCCTAGTCCTGTAAGTAATACCAACAAAGATTCATTGGTTTACCAAGTTTAACTGTGGTAGAATTGTTACCTCGTGTTACAGGTTCCCTTCTGGGGTGAGCAGATATATGGTCCATTTTAAGTCTCAAATACACCATCCTCTGAGTCTACATGGTTCACTGTGGCATGTGTGTACTCACACACATATGATAAATAAACAAACATGTAATAAAAATGTAAAGGAAATCAGGACAGAATTAGAACTAGGAAGTTCAATGGCTTTTTGATTTTGGTGGTGGGTAAGTGCATAAAACACACTCAATACCAAAAGTGGAAAATTTAAAGTGAAGCATTGTAGTTTCCATTTCTAGTGCGGATTCTAACTGCATATAACTCCATTAAGCTGCACAGACTTTAGGTCTGGTTAATTTTGGTGTGTGGATTTTTTTTTTTAATTTTCAAAGATTTTAAAAAATAATATGGTTTGCTCAAAAAAAAAAAAAAAAGGAGGTAGGTCATTTAGTTGGCTGGAACTATAGTTCTGTAGTAGATTTGCCTTACATCTATAAAGCGTCAATGCCAAGAACTGTCAAAAGAAAAGGAGGGAGAGGGAGGGGGAGGGGAGGGGGAGGGAGAGGGGGAGGGGGAGGGGAGGGGAGGGGAGGGGGAGGGGGGGGGGGAGAGGGAGAGGGAGAGGGAGAGGGAGAGGGCGTGGGAGAGGGAGAGGGAGAGGGAGAGGGAGAGGGAGAGGGAGAGGGAGAGGGAGAGGGAGAGGGAGAGGGAGAGGGAGAGGGAGAGAGGATGATCAAATAGATCAGCTTAACAGAAGGTGGAATGTGGTTTTTTTTTTTTTTTAAGTTTATATGGATATTTGGGGGCTGAGGACAAGAGTACAGATGCAGGCTTAGATTCTGTATTTCTAGATATTTACTTTACTTTATTTTTGGCAGTACTGGGGATTAAGCTCAGGGCCTTGTGCCTGCTAGGTAAGTACTCTGCTGCTCAGCTATGACCCCAGCACCTGTCTAAATATTGAAAAGTTATAAATCAAGCTAATATAAAGCTGTGCCTTGGAAATGACTGAAAGTTGATGTAATATCAAAGACAACTGTTACTAGTCATAGCTGGATAATCTTGATATTTAATTCATAACAAAATAAATATATACATACTCAAATCATTTATAAATTATTTTAGGTGGATATTATAAAAGAGTTTGTCTTTTTATCAACAAAATAACTATTTGTATTATAATAATAAGATGATATATATATATATATATATATATATATATATATATATATATATATATTTTGTTTTTGTTTTTTTTTTTTGTTTTTCGAGACAGGGTTTCTCTGTGTAGCTCTGGCTGTCCTGGAACTCACTCTGTAGACCAGGCTAGCCTCGAACTCAGAAATCCACCTGCCTCTGCCTCCCAAGTGCTGGGATCAAAGGCGTGCGCCACCACCGCCCGGCATGATATTTTTTTTTTTACAAAAGCCATTGCCCATTGGTAATGAAGGCTGGGCAGATCTTCTTAAGTAGTTCTGAAGTCCTTTGACAATTGACAAACAATTGAAACTTCTAATTAAATAACTTTAAGCCATATGTAGTTTCAGAAGTGACAGGCTTTGGGGCTGGAGAGATGGCCCAATGGCTAAGAGCACTGTCTGTTCCTCCAGAGGACCCGGGTTTGGGTTCCAGCACCTATATGTCAGCTAACAATTGTCTGTAACTCCAGTTCCAGGGGATCTGATGTTCTCTTCTGGCCTCTACAGGCACTGCATTCTAGTGATGCACAGGCATATATGCAGGCAAAACACCCATACACATGAAGTTAATCTTTTGAAAAACCAGAAATGATATGTTGGGATGTAGCTTGGTTGGTAAAGTGATTGCCAAGTGTGAGAGCCTGAGTTTGATCCCCAGTATCACATAAATCTAGTATGGTGGTCCCACTGTGACCCAAGACCTGGGAGATAAAAGCAGGAAGGTCCTAAGTTCAAGGTCTTCCTCAGCTACACAGGGAATTCAAGGGCAGTCTTCTTTAGGAAGGAAAGAAGGGGGAAGGCAGGAAGGGAGAAAGGAAGGAAAGAAGGAAGGAAGGGAGAAAGAAAAGAAGGAAGGAAGGAAAGAAGCTACACTGATGTTTAATATGACATACGTGTTGCATATTATAATAAAGCATTTACTAGGGATGCCATAGTAAAATACCGTTGTTTAAATAGCAGACACTTATGTCTCACAGTTCTAGGCATTAGACAGTTCAAGCTCAAGACACCACAAGGTAGGTTTTATTCTGGCATTTTCTATTGCCAAGGAGTTGGCCCCTCATGTATGACCCCCTCATGTTTGCTTTAGGAGAGAGCCAACAAGCTTTCCAGGCTGGCCTCACACTCAAAGAGATTCTCCTGCCTTTGCTGGGATTAAGGGTGTGTGCTACCACCAAGCCTGGCAAAAGTATCTTATGGAGACAAGAACACATCATTTAGCTTGTGTTTTTCCAGTGTCTCACACAGCATGTGAGTCATTAGATTTGTTGAATGAATGAGTGAGTTTCAGAATTTTTCTTCTGGAGCATTGAACTTAGGGCCTCAAGCATTAGGCAAGCACCCTGCTGCTAATGGCCATCTCCAGCTCCACATGTCACCTGTAACTGGACTTAAACATTAGTCAACACCGTACCTGCCTGGCATCCTTCTAGGTACTTGGATACTACTACAATACTGGAAACTCAGTTCTCTAGAGACACTCAAATTATAAATAGGAGTTAGGAAATAACACATTGGCAGTCATGCAGCCATTCCACAGGAAACCTAGTGCAGTTCGGTGAGCCCTCTAAACAACCCATAGAAAACACCAGGCTTCCATGTAGCCAATACTGAGCCAGGCTTCAGTCTAATTACAAATTATCACACATTAAAGAACGGAGCCTACATGGCAGATAGTAGCATATAGCCATGTATCTACTTTTCTTGTCTTCGTGCAAAGTAGGAAATGTTCAAGTCTAACCACATATTATCACACAGCAAGGCATGGGGTGGAGGAAGAGAGTAAAAAGGTTGGATACAAGTACCCACTTACTGGTAGAATCCTTAGGCGACCAACATCCAAAATCTTCACAGTCAATTCCAAACTATTCATCTTTCATTGTCTGGTAAAAGCCCCAGTTCTTGGGGCTGGAGAGATGGCTCAGAGGTTAAGAGCACTGACTGCTCTTCCAGAGGTCTTGAGTTCAATTCCCAGCAACCACATGGTGGCTCACAACCATCTGTAATGGGATCTGGTGCCCTCTTCTAGCATGCAGATGTACATGAAGCCAGAATGCATATATAATAAGTAAACCTTTAAAAAAAATTAAAAAGGGAAAAAAAGGAAAAAAAAGATTAAAAAAAGAAAGGGCCCATTCTTTGGTCCTCATATTGTCCCATGCTCTGCTCTTTGCCGCCATCTACCGGACAAGTCAATGAAAGTCTCTCTCATCAATCTTGCTCTCTTCATAGATAATTCATTGTAAAGGAATCAGCCCGTTTCCCCTTAACTAGATGATTCTCTTCCAAGGCTAACAATGTCTCAAAAACCAATCAACCAAACAACAGCAACAACAAAACCTTTGCTGTTCTTCCAGAGGCCCAAGGTCCTGTTTCTGTACATCCAGGTCCACGGATTCCATAAGCACCAGGCATGCACATACACACATGCAGGCGAAATACTCATCTACATAAAATTAAAACAAACAAATAAATAAATGTAACCAATGGTTCGCGAATCCTAGGCCCAGCTACTCTGGAAGCTGAGGCAGTAGCAGTACTTGAGCCCACAAGTTTGAGAATAGCCTGGGCAACATAATAAGAGAAAAAGAAAAGAGAATGTACCAATAGTCTCCTGGATGGTCCTATGGTTATACAAAAAAAATTTCACAATACCTCTCTCCCCTTGTTTCTGAGACAGGGTCTCCCTGTGTAGCCCTGGCTGGCCTATAGAAGTTCCAAGGACTCTCAAGGAGAAAACAAAATGGTTTCAAGGATTACTAGTCACAAAATCAAAGGCAAAACACTTGGTCATGAGTAAAGTGCATCTTTCTGCTGATCACATTCCCCCATCCTGAGATACTGAACTGGCCAGGAAACTATGCAATGTTTTGGAGTAATGTTCTTCCACTCCTTAAACAATGTTCTTTTAGAATGTCCATTATTTTAATGTGTTATTATTTTAATTGTACTTAGGTAGTTTTTTTTTTTTTTTTTTCCTGTTTGGGAATTAAAGACCTTCCTGTGCCTGATTCTTGTACTGACTGACTGCTCAGGCAACAGAACAAAAAAAACTCTTCTAAGAAGATAGATCTCATTTATCTTTTAAGTCACACCCAGCCGCACAACGACCTTTTAACTGAAAGAATGTGTTAGGGGTTTTTTAAAACTTGAATAAGGCTGTGTTTTCCCAGCACATCACAGAAGAGACTCAAACGTTCTTACTACCAACATGCTTCATATTTTAATTAAAGTAGTTAATAGAACTGAGTATGAAGGCTCAGGCCAGTGACAGCACTCAGGAAGCTGAGACAGGAGTTTTCCAGTCTGCAGCCTGGGCTACAAAGTCAGTTCAAGGACAGCCTCTAAGTACCAAAGCCCCGTGTCAAGGGAGGAAAAAAATCACAAAGAGCTGGTTCCAGGGGAATCCCCAATGCTTTGACCCTTTAATACAGTTCCTCATGTTGGGACCCCCAAACATAAGATTATTTTCTCTGCGGCTTCATAACTGTAATTTTGCTGTTACGAATCATAATGTAAATATCTGATATGAAGGCTACGTTGTACGCAATCCCTGTACACAGGTTGAAAACTGCTGTTGTAGAACAAAGACAGTATTCGGAAGTTAAGAATCTGGTACAGTTTTAGCTCCGCTCATTGCTGGATACAGTGTAGTAACATCTCTGCTTCCCATATACAAATCCCAGGCAGATGTAAGCTAGAGCAAGCAGCTAGCACGGGGAACACTAAGCTTTGCTGTGAACTAAGTAAATCTTTGGTATTGAACTTGCCGCTTCAGTCGTGGACTCTGTACAACAAAACCGTGCACCATAAACATTAGCGAACATCAATTATGATTTTAGAAATAAGGTTTACGTAGTCTATACTGGCCTTAAACTTGCTACGTAGCTATGTACCTTGTTCGAGCTATGTACCTTGGACAAAAGACCCACTTCCCACTAAATTCCCAAGGCTGGATTAAGAAGTATACACTACCATGCCCAATCTTATGTGGTGCGGAAGTATCGAATTTCGGGCCTCCTGTATTCTAAACAAGAACTCTACAAACGTAGCCACATCTCCAGGATTCCAAATAGTATGAAGAACACAGGTGCAAGTTGTGGAAAGTGGTTAATAACCACAGGACAAGTAATACACATCAAAACATGTTTACTTCGTTTTGTTTTGTTTTTTCCAATAGGGTTTCTCTGCGAAGCCCTGCCTGTCCTGGAATTCACTTTGTAGAGAAGGCTGCCTTGAATTCATAGATATATGCCTGCCTCTGCTTCCCTAGTGCCACCACTGCCTGGCAAACACGTTTACTTCTTAAGGTAAACATCCAGATTTAGCGTGCGGCTGGCTATGCAGCATCAAGTAATTTCCAGTAGCGTCTTGGTGTGACATTCACTTTTTTGTTTGTTTGCTTTTGAGACAGGGTCTCTCTGTGTAGTCCTGACTGTCCTGGAGCTCGCTATGCAGACCAAGGTAGCCTCAAACTTAGATCGTCTCTGCCTCCAAGAGTGCTGGGATCAAAGGCATGTCCCACTACTCCCAGCCGACACTTTCATTTTTAAAATTCATATTATGCACAGTACTGAAAACGTGTACCTATTTAGTGCGCTTCTTGTGTATAATTATTTATTTATTCAAACGGTAAACAACAAAAATATTCCTAGGATGGTTGTTAAAACCTGAAAGTGTGCTCAATCTCCCTCTGAAGCTCTACTGAAGTGGACTGACACCAGGGTTGAATCTTGACAGACAGACAGCTAGATCAGTCTGCAAACAAACCTGAAGGACCAAAAAAAAAAAAAAAAAAAAAAAAAAAAAAAAAAAATCAATTTAGGTGCTAGGGACCCGACGTTTGGCCCCGCCCCCCAGCCCTAGAGCCTGCATCTCCCGTGAGCCTCTTCGACTGTCATTCTTCTAAAGGGAAACCCTTTCCCGCCGAAGAAGCGATTAAATGACGAATCACCTGGGGTAGCGTCCATTACGTCCAGCCGATAGGCGGGACTTCCGATTCCAGGGGCCCCGTCAGTCAGGAGGCGGAAGTTGGTGCCGGCGGGAATGTTGTAGCGCGGCGCATTGCTGCACTCTCGCCGGGTTCTGCGTGGGCGCGCCCCCCTTCACTGCGGCGACCGGACAGCGAGGTTTCTCGAGACTCCTTGCATTCCGCGTAAGTAAATAGAACTGGTGGCACCAGGAAAAGTGTTGCCCGAACGCCGGCCACGGGGCAGCGGCCTCACACGCTATTCCGTGCGAGGGTTTCTCACTTCCCGTTGGGTTTCACCCCACCCGCGGGCAGGGACACCCTGACCCTTTCTCAGGGTGGCCTTGATCGCCTTCAGTATTAGCTCGGCTTCGCTCACGCTATGCTCCAGCCGCAGGAGACCCGAGTCCTTTTCACCCGGCATCTGCTTAGAGCTCGTGTCTTCGCTCAACAATAGTTCTCTACTTCCGCAACCCTGTTCGCGCCTTGGTTTGTTTTGCTTTGAGTCAGGGTCTGGCTGTGTAGCCCTTGTTGACCAGCTACTCGTGGTTCTTCCATCTTCCCGAGTGCTCGAATTACCGCTATGTGTGGTCACGTTTTTAAAGAGCGCATTTGTTTAAATAGGTTTTTCTCCCCTACCCCGTATGATTACTTGAATGAAACTCAAGGATCGAGGAGTTTGTCTTATGATTTCGGCGTGGCCAAATACAAAACTTAATTTCTAAACTTAGAGATGAGCAGGCTTGGGGTTGGAGAGGTGGCCCAATTGGTAAGAGCACTTGCTGCCCAAGCATTAGGGTCTGTGTTGGAATCTGCGGCATCCAAGTCCGATGCCCAAGGTGTGGCTGTAGCGCCTCCACCCCAGAGCTGAGGGAAGGCAGAGACGGAGGATCGCTGAGGATGGCCGGATGCCAGCCTAGCTCCCGGCTCAGTGAGAGACCCTGTTTTCAAGGGAACAAGGTGGAGAGCGATAGCACAAGGCATCCAATGCCTTTTTCTGGCCTTCTCACGCACGCTCCCCACTGGGCATACACCACACACAACAAAGAAACCAGGAGTCCAAGTTTGCTTTTGTCCAAGTTACTAGTTTTGTGACAGTTGGCTTTCACATATATAAAAATACTCATTAAAAACATTTTTTTTGGGAAACGTCTTACACAATATATCACACAGTGTAGGTACTTGTTAGGTTGGTTGGTTCTTTCTTTTCTTCTTTCTTTCACCAGCACAGCAAATACTGGAATTTGTTTTTAAATGAACGGAGAATGATTTTTATAGAATTTTATTTTTCTTCCTAGCACTGATTATGTGGATACTTTGAAAAGATTGATATATTTGGTAAATACATCTTGATGATGTAAATTAAGAGTAATGCTAAATGTTGGTATTAACAACTTCAAGACTAAAAATGTTCATTTAATGAAGTGCATGAGGAATTTGCAGAGCTAAATTTCTGATTTAAGTCTGTGCTTTTTATGTGTATCTTTCTGAAGAGACTAAGAAACCGAACTCAGCCTAGCTGTTCTTCACAATTTTGAGACTGTAATTTAAGGCCAGTGCATTTTATGTGTGCACATAAATTTTTTTACAGATGATTGTAAAGTCCTGATCAGTGGCCACTGAATATAATTGAAACAGAATAGGAAGATGGCAGCAAATCCTTCAGGACAAGGTAATGCATGCTGGGATTTCTCCCATACAGTAAATGTATTTGAAGTAGAGAAAATTTAGTCTAGAGCAGTTACTGCATCCAGAATTATGACTAGCAAAGTTGAGTCCCCCAATTTAAAATCAGTTTAACACTGTATCAGCAGCATATTTTTTTTAATATTACTAATTGTTTATTTTAACCTGTTAAGATTAGTGATTCACATGGTAAACTGTTTTCTTCTTCCATTTACTTTTGTATAGTGTGCATGTGTGTTATATGCATGTTTGCATGTGTGTGGGTGCATGTGTGTAGGGGTTGGCATGCATGCATGTAGAGACTGGCGGTTAATATCGAGAATCATCTTCCAGCACTTTGCACCTAATTCATTGAGGCAGGGTCTCTCAGTCAAATCCAGAGCTTGCCCATTGGCTACTCTTGCTAGCCAGCTTTTTCTAGGGCTCCCCTCTCTGCCTTCCAAGGCTGAAATTACATACTTGTGGGCTCTAGGGATCTAAAGCCTGGTCCTCATGATTTAGGGAACAAGTGCTTGCTTAACCACTGACCCACCTTCCCAGCCCACGTCATAAACTATATCATCTGGCTTCTGTTTTCTGGCTTTTAAAACTGTTATCAGATAATAACCAGGCCTTTATCTTCATTGCTGTAAAAACTTAAATCATTTCACCTGTTACCTTCTTTAATTAAGTTAGGTACAAGTTGTTGTTAAGAAATTTTCAAAAAAAAAAATGTTTTACTGAAATGAAATTTTATTCAATGTTTCTAGCTTTTTGAGGGCTATGTCTTAAACTTGTGGTATTCCTGCTTCAGCCTCTTAATTGCTAGGATTACAAGTATGTGCCAGATATTCTCTCTCTCTTTCTCTTTTTGGAGACAAGGTATGTATGTATTCTTGGCTGCCTAGAACATACTATGTAGACCAGGCTGGCCTCCAACATAGAGCTCTGCCTGCCTCCCTAGTGCTGGAATTAAAAGCATGTGCCACCACACCTGGCTTATAAAATGTAGTCTTTACAAAGTGTTAGATATCATTTTGTAAGTATTTTTATGCTAATACTTGAAACAGGTCTCTTTCCATATCAGGCCTGAACTGTTTAACTTTTAGGTATGTTTGATCAGGTAAATGTTGTATTTATGGTCTTTTAATTTCTTTTAAAAATTGAATTAGAAAGGTTCAGATTAAAGTAATTTGTATCTGATCCTCGGTACTCCCCAACCTCTGCCAAAACGAGTCAGAATGAAAGCTAAGAGAAGTTCATTTAGGAAAGGAAAAAAAAAATGCTTAAAAAAAAAAAGCCACATAATGTAGTCACAGTAAAAACGTTCTAAATTATCTTGTTCTGATAACAAAATTTGCTGGTAACTTTTTTTTTTTTTTTTTTTTTTTTGCAATTGCAGTAGGAACAACTGTTAGTGCTACTTTTGGTTGGCTCATAGTCAGATCTACTATGAAGCGTCCAAAGTCTAAAGAGTAGCTAGTTGGATAAGATATTTGACTTTCATTACTCTGTTAGGAATTCCGTTGGTATCACAGAGCTGCTGCTATTGGACACCAGCAGAGGGAGTCTGTGTTGTATTCTGTAGACTTGCAGATCCTCAGTGAAAGGTTAAAAAAAGATATTTGTTGATGTTCATTTATTTATTTTGAGATAGGATCGTATTGTATAGACCTGGCTGGCCCAGGGTTTTTGTTTTGTTTGGTTTGGTTTTTTTGGTTTCTCCATTTTTGTTTTTCAAGACAGGGTTTCTCCATGTAGCTCTGGCTGTCTTGGAATTCACTCTGTAGACAAGGGTGGCCTTGAATTCACAAGGATTTGCCTGTCTGTGTATCCTGAGTGCTGGGACCACCACCCTCTGGCTAGCCTGGAGCTCTTACTTTACGTGTTTACGTGTTTGAGTGTTTTGCCTGCATTGTCTGTGTACTGCATGCACGCAGTGTCCTTGGGGGCTAGAAGATCTCAACTCCCCTGGGACTGAAGTTACAGCTGTGACCATCATGTGGGTGCTGGAAATCAAACCTGGGTCTTCTGCTTTATTATTTTTGTTTTTCGAGACAGGGTTTCTCTGTAAAGCCCTGGCTGTCCTGGAACTCACTCTGTAGACCACCTCTGTAGAACTCAGAAATCTGCCTGCTTCTGCCTCCCTAAGTGCTGGGATTAAAGGCGTGCGCCACCACTGCCCGAAACCTGGGTCTTCTGAAACAGCAGCCACTGCTCCTGACTGCTGAGCCATCTCTGCAGCTCCTCTATACAAATTTTAAATCTTTACTGTATTTTATCATCTTTAGTATACCATCTGTACTTCTCTGTTGTTTATTTCTATTGAAATTAGATGGAGGTTGATGGGTGCCTCAGTTACTCTTAAATAGTAATGGAAAGAAACATGATTTTTTAGAAAAGTATTAGTATATGCCTTGTAATTCATTAATGTTTCTGGTGCAGGGGCCACATATCCATTGTGTTTACTTAATTACTGGCTTTATTGCATTAGGAGAGCCTAGAAGGTGGTTAAGCACATTGGGTAGATTTGCGAGAATAGTTAAGAAGCAGTTAAATCATAAGGGATCCAGCTAATCAGTGGTTTGATCTGTTGATGGATTCAGAATTTAAAAGACTGTTAGGAGGTAGTGCATCCATGTAAGGATGGGATGTGATTGGAGGAATTAAGTTTGGGGTCAGGAGGGCTTTGAATGTCTCGGCCCTGTTCTGTCTGCTTTCTAGCTGCTGTGAGGTAAACAGCCTCTGCCATATTCTCTTGCCATCATGAAATTATGTCTCACCTCAAGCCCAAAATAATGGAGTGAGCCAGCCATGCACCAAAGCCTCTGAAACAGTGCCAAATTAAATCACTTATTTTTTTGTTTTCTCAGATATTAATAATTTTTTAAGTGTTTTAAAATTTAGGGACTAGAGAGATGTCAGTGGCTAAGAGTAGTGGCTGCTCTTTCAGAAGTCCTGGGCTCAATTTCCAGCACCCATGTGGCAGCTCATAATTGTCTGTAATTCCAGTATCAGGGGATTGGATACCCTCATGGCTTCCTCAGGCACCAGGCACACATGTGGTACACAGACAGACACGCAGGCAGAGCACTTGTACACATAATGCCTTCTTGTTTTAGTTGATCTACTTGTTTTAGTTGATCTACTTGTTTTAGTTGATCTACTTGTTTTAGTTGATCTACTTGTTTTAGTTGCCTACTTGTGCTGTGTGTGTAGAAGTCAGGAGACAACTTGCTGGGATTGGTTCTTCCACCGTGTGGAAGAGAGCAAACTGGGGTTGTCAGGATTGTCAGCAAGCACCTTAAACCAGCTGGAGTTCCTCAAATGGTTTAAGATAGTGAAAAAGAGAAGAAAAATTACCCGTCTTTTAAACTAGCAGTCTTCCATAGTATACCAGTAATCAGAATTTCTAAGTTTGATGAGCTTTGACGGTCACTGGAGTCCTATTTTTCATAATCCAGTGTGGTGTAGAGCACCTGCTAGGTTCTCAATAATTCTGTGATTGATAAGTTGATAAGTTGTGACATCTTGAGAATTATCTTTTTTGGAAAATTTTTATATGCAGAGACAGACCATCAAACTAGGATTTGGCTAAGGTACCATTTTGTATCCTTTGTTGTTAGATTATATACATGTGATGTATATATGTATAAGCATTTAGGCCCTGGTATACATGTGGAGGTCAGAAGGCAACTTTATCTGATCTTTCTTCCCTTTTTGTGGGCCTCAGTGTTGAACCCAGGTTGCCAGGGCTGTGCGGCAAGCAAGCGCCTTTTCCTATTGAAGGATCGAGCCTGCCTCTCTATTTCTATACTTTGAATGGTGTCTCAGTTCTTCCGTGTTGGTAAAGGTGGCAGCCATATCAGTCCACCTTGACGTCAGAGAGAACCTGGGTAATACATAGGGAGGGAATGGAAACTCATTTCACAGTTTCTCGAAATAGTGGTAACGGGAAGACCTGGAGAGTAGATGGCTACTGTTGACTTGGGGTCACTCTGAGTGCTCTCTTGGCATGGCTCCTGGGAACTGTCCTGTTTGGCCCTTACTTAATTCTGAGGGTTAGCAAAGGGATCCTTCAGGCTTGTATTTTAAGGTGTGCCATCTCTCAAGAATCATTGATGCATTCCAGTAAGTCAGGACATTTTCTTTTTTCTTTCTTTCTTTTTTTTTTTTTTTTTAAGATTTATTTATTTTTGCCGGGCGGTGGTGGCGCACGCCTTTGATCCCAGCACTTGGGAGGCAGAGGCAGACGGATTTCTGAGTTCAAGGCCAGCCTGGTCTACAGAGTGAGTTCCAGGACAGCCAGGACCACACAGAGAAACCCTGTCTCGAAGAAAAAAAAAAAAAGATTTATTTATTTTTATATGAGTACACTGTAGCTGTCTTCAGATACACCAGAAGAGGGCATCAGATCCCATTACAGATGGTTGTGAGCCACCATGTGGTTGCTGGGAATTGAAAAGAAATTTTTCTTAAGATTTTTTGTATTTGTACCTTTTTAAAAGTATATCCAGAGCTGGACCCTCGTGGCACCTGCCTTTAATTCCAGCACTTTGCTTTACCGTATCGTTGTGAAGCGTGTGCAGCTGTACGAGGGCCATTAGCATTAACATTATTTTATTTTTTTAAAGTCCTGGTTTTATTTCATATGTAATAGTGGTTTTGCCTGAACATATGTCTGTGTGAGGATGTTGGATCCCCTGAAGTGGAGTTATAGGTGGCTGTGAGCTGCCATGTGGGTGGTGGGAATTGAATCCAGGTCCTTTGGCCAGTGCTCTTAACCACTGAGCCCCTAAAAGTTCTGTTTAAAAGCAGTATAACAACTGTAATTGAGAAATAGATGATTGGGGCTGGAGAGGTGACTCAGCACTTAAGAGCACTTACTGCTCTTTCAGACCCTTTAAATGTGAGGATAAAACTGAAATTTGAAATAAATTACCATCTCAAAATGAGGCTGTGGATACAGGTCAGCTGATAGAACATTTGCCTACCATATACTTAGGGCTGGACTCCATACACAGCGCCTAATGAAACCAGGCATGTGTTGATCCCGTCAGGCAAGAATAAGAACACTACTACAAATCTGAGCCAAATTTGAAGCAAGCTTTAATTAAATGCTGGCTAGAATAGTTGGACTCTGACCAGGTCCATTCTGGGTTTTCCAGAAAATGGTCACGAGCTATGTTGGCCAGGTGCTTACAAAAGCAAACCAATAAGACTACATACTTGCTGCCTTTGTCCAGTGAGATGCAAGCATATACGCTGACGTACTTCCTGCCTATGTGCCTCGGTGTGATCAAGCATATCTGGTGCAGTTGAGTTAACCAGACTTGTTTAGGGAAATGAAAATATGTGGCTTGTTATCCGCACAACAGCCTCCTCCAGCATCTCAGGAACGATCTGTCCTTGGGCAAGGGCTTACAGGTTAGAGGCAAAGTTTGATGGGTCAGTAAATTAAAACATAAAACATAACTTTGGTTTTCACATGTGGTGGCTTTTTTTGGGGGGGGGGGTCGTTCGAGACAGGGTTTCTCTGTATAGCCCTGGCTGTCCTGGAACTCACTCTGTAGACCAGGATAGCCTCAAACTCAGAAATCCACCTTCCTCTGCCCACCAAGTGCTGGGATTAAAGGCGTGTGCCACCACCACCCGGCCTGTGGTGGCTTTTATTTGTATTCTCAGCACTTGGGAGGTGGAGTCAGAAAGATCAAAAATGAAAGGTCATCTTCAGCTACTACAAAAAAAAAAAAGAAAAGAAAAAATAAGTTATTAGTTCCTGCCGGGCGGTGGTGGCGCACGCCTTTAATCCCAGCACTTGGGAGGCAGAGGCAGGCGGATTTCTGAGTTCGAGGCCAGCCTGGTTTACAGAGTGAGTTCCAGGACAGCCATAGCTACCCAGAGAAACCCTGTCTCAAAAAAAAAAAGAAAGAAAGAAAGAAATTATTACATAAGCAAACTGTTAGTTTTTTCTTGTTTGTTTTGCGATGCCTTGCTGGGTGGCTTTAAACTGAAGGTATAGACCAGGCTGACCTCCAGGTTGTGGCAACATGGCCCTGCCTTCCAGTGCTGGGATTTCAGTATTATCACTATGCCCAGCTCAAATGTATCAGCTGTTATAGTCTTTAAGTTTTCATTACATTTGCACAGTGTATAAACTTGGTATTTCTTTTATTTGAAAGCATTCTGGAACATTATGTATAATTATGAAGCAATAATTAAAAAGGCAAAGCAAAAATCATTTCAAAATTTTTCTAAGAAGAAACATTCAATGCTGAATCTGAGCTTATTTTAAAATGTTGTCATATAGTGTAGACCCTCCATAAATAAAAGCACCCGGGAATTTCAAAAGCCTAATAGTTGCCTAATAGTTGAGTAACCTAACAGTTACTTAAGCTGTAATTCTGGGAATCTCCTCTTGTCTCTCTCCCTCTCCCTGTCTCTCTCCCTCTTTCAGTCTCTGTTTATTTTTAGCTTATGCAGGCTTAGAACTCATTCATTACTAGTAGTCCAGGTTGTCCTTGAATTCCTAGCAGTTTTCCTGTTTGAGCTCTTGGGCTGGGGTTATTGGTGTGAGTCATCACGCCTGGTTGACTGTTCTCTTTTTAATATTTGAATTGAAAGTCAGGTTAGCCTGAACTGTTTTGTTTTTTGTTGTTGTTTGTTTTTTGGTTTTTTTTTTTTTTTTTCTTGTAACAGGGTCTGATGTAGCCCAGGCTGGCCTTAAAACCTTATTGTGCAACTGAAGATAGCCTTGAACTCCTAATCCTGCTGCTTCTGCCTCCAAAATTAGAGTGCCCTCCAAGTGTGGGTTGGGTGATCATACCCAGCTCTGTAGTGTGTCTTCCCTGTGGAAGCTACTCCACACACTCAGTGACATCATTAGCTGCTTTGCTCTCGTATGACCAAGCAGTGACCGACAGTGGAGGAGAACAGTACAGATTCCAGCTACATACAGACCTAGCCTGTTCTGTTCCCACTATGCTTGGGATGAGCTCACCTTACCTGGGAAAGAGAAAGGGGCATTTCAGCGACATGACAGTTGATGTTGATGCCCTATTTTCTTAAGGGAGCATGTCAGCAGGAAAGGAGTTTAGAGGTAGGATAAAGAATTTTCTGGAAGGCTCATAAAACCACCTTCTTAGAAATGTCAGAATGTACTGTCATGGTCAGCTATTCAAAAGGACTCTGCTGTTACTAGAATTTGGTGGTATAACAGGAGCAGAGACACAGAAACTGGGAGAGGATAAACTGCTAAAGTGGATACAGCATAGACATATTTTCCCAACCTTCTGGCCATAGCCAGGTTGCTGGTGCCTGGTTAAATTCAGGACTGCTAGTTACAACTGTGTCTGCTTAGGCTAGCATCTATGTGCCATCCTAACCAGTCTCTCCTCTCTGGATCAGTTCCACCAACTAGTTCTCTCTAGATTAGTGTAAAAGTCTCACAGTCCCTCAGTTGGGTATTTTAAGTGTGCTTAGGCCTACCCTGCTTGAGAATGCTCTCATTCTGTAGTCTGGTTTCTAGAGCTCTAATTGTCCTCTCTCCTCGATGGCCTTTGTGGGTTTGTTTTGCTTTGTTTTCTAGCTGGTGATCATCAGATGCAGATACCTAAGGACGTACAAACAAGTCTGCTCAGCGGTATAGAGCTTGAGAATGGCCTGCTACGGGGAATATTCCTTTTGGTTCTGGTCTTTGCTGCCGTGGGGGCACACACCCCTTGTTAGCAGATCATGAGATAGGCTTTCAGAGAGAGGCTAGAGATCTGAGAATTTAGAGTGGAGTCCTTCACTGTTGACGTGTTGGCATTTAATTTGGGTTTGTTTTGTTTTTGAAACAGGTTTCTCTGTGTAGCCTTGGATGTCCTTAAACTCACTCTGTAGAGCAGACTGACCTTGAACTTAGATCCACTTGCTTTGCCTCTGAGTGCTGGGAATCAAAGGCGTGCGCCACCACTGTCCAGCTTTAATTTGGATTCTTAAAAGTTTAACTGCCTGCCGCCTGCTTCAGGACACTTTGCAAAAGTGCTGGGATCTTATCTAAGTTTGAAGCTTAGAATCAAGTCAAATACTAATTTGATAAAAGGAGGTGTCTATATCCCATAATTTGTGCTCTACTTCTTTGGATTGCTTTCTGGCCACTTGCAATTCTTTGGCTGTTTCTTAAAAAAAAAAAAAAAAATAGTATCATTTCTGAATGAAAGTAGCTGAGAATTTGATCTGACTGACTATACATAGTAATTGAATTATGAAAGAATTGTAGATATATTGATTGGGTCCCCAAATTTTGTCCAAAATAAGTGCTGCAACCCATTCCTTGGTAAACAAAATTATTTAGATCAGAATCTTGATGCTGGGATTATAGTTAGTGGTAGAATGTTCGCCTGGTATATCCAAGGCCTAAGTCCCACAACTACAAAATCAATCAATCAATCAATCAATCAATCAGTCTATCTATCTATCTATCTTAAAAGTCCTCAGTCATTTTTATTTTGCTTATATACCCATCTACTATGTTCTTGGTGGTTTTGTTTTTATCTTGTGTGTGGGTTTTTTTTTTTTTTTTAAAGCATGTTTGGGTGTTTTGCTTACAGTATGTCTGTGCACCGTAAGCACGTCTGGTGCCTACAGAGGTTAGAAGACGGCAACCAATGCTCTGGGACTGGAAGTAAGTGTTGTGAGCTGCCACATGGGTGCTGAGAATTGAACCCAGGTCCTCTTGAGCAGCCAGTATTCCTATGAGCCATCTCAGCGTGCGCGCACACACACACACACACACACACACACACACACACTTTTTTTTTTCCTTTTTAAGGGTTGAACTAGCCCTAGTTGGCCTGGAACTCGCAGCTATCCACCTGTCTCGGTCTCCTGAGGACATTGGAATTAAAGGTGTGTGCTGCCATTACTGGGCCTTTGGGTTTTTGTTGTTTTTAGTCAGGGTGTCCTGTATTCCCAACTGGCCTTGAATGGGGTGCATGGTAAAAAATGACTGTGAACTTGTGACCTTTCTGCCTCTAGCTCCCGGGTGTAGGTATGAACCATCACATCTGCTTTAGACTATATTGGAGGCTCAGTCCAGGCTTTTGTGCATGTTTAGCAAACACTACCAACTGGCCTATTGGTTTTTTTGTTTTAAGAGATAGGGTCTAATGTGGCCTAGGCTGGCCTTGAACACCTCTCAAGAGCTGGGATTATAGGTGTGTGCCACCAAGTCTAGTTTATATTCTATGCTCTTAAAGTTGCTGGGAATGGCCAGTAGGAAGAAAGAACTTACTGGTGAATGTATGACCATGTTAGAGAATAGGAATTTTGCTTTCTGTTTCTACATGGCCCAGCTCTAAAATGCTTCTAATTCTCCCTCTCTTTTCTTCTTTAGGTTTTCAAAATAAAAATAGAGTTGCAATTTTGGCTGAACTGGACAAAGAGAAAAGAAAATTACTTATGCAGAACCAATCTTCAGCAAGTCACCCTGGAGCTAGGTATTGACTGCTCTTTGGAAGTACCCGTCTTAAACATCCTTACAGGGAAAAGCCCTGTCTCAGGCTCTTCGGAGGTCCCACTATGTCAGAATTGGGTCTACACTGCAAGCTTCCCCTTAAAAATTCCTAACTGTGCTCATCTCCTGCTCGTTCCCATTCCATCATGGCATAGTTCACCTCAGCTGCTGCTGTGGTCTGAGCTTTGCTCTGTAGATCCCAGTGCTTAGCAGAGCCGCCTATCCGGTAGCTGCTTCAGTCTCATGAGTCAGCGACTGTCAGCTTTTCTAAAGGTTCACAGTTGTCAGAGCTGTGTGGAACATGGCTGTCATAAGTTTCACTCTCAGACGACAGTGATGGTGGCTGTACTGTTGATGAGTGCTGTGCTGGTGGCTAACAGAACAGGTTTTTAAAAAGTCTGGGGTGGTAGTGCACGGCTTTAATCCCAGCACCTGGGAGCCTGGATCTGTGGGATTTCTGGGGGTTTGAGGCCAGCCTGGTCTACAGAGTGAGTTCCAGGACAGCCAGGACTACACAGAGAAACCCTGTCTCAAAAAAACCAAAAACAAACAAAAGAATAAAAGAATAATAAGGATGATGATAGACTGAGTTAGGAGTAGAGAGGCTGTAGATTGTGAAACCTGTAACAGATTACTTGAAATCCCAGACAGATAACATAGGCTTTCCTTATAAGTTAATGGAGATGATGGGAAGGGGGTGCTTTTATTCTAGAAGGTCAAAATTTTTGTTTATTAAGTTTTATGAGATGATTTCGCTGTGTAGCCTTGGCTGGCTTAGAATTCAAGATTCTTTTGTGTTTATCCCTGGGGTGCTGATATTACAGGAGTGCACCACCCACCATATTCAGCTTAGAAATTTCTTTTTATCCCTACAAAGAATATATAGGGACTGAGAGATGGCTCAATGGGTAAGGGATTCTTTCCTCCAAGCCTGACAACCTGAGTTGAATCCTTAGGACTCACATGATATAGAGAACTAACTGATCTCCATATGTGTGACACAAAATAAATAAAATAAAACCTTTTTAAAAGAATACACAATGAAAACGATAAGAGTCAATGTAAGTTCATAGAGGCTTAGGGATTAGCTCAGTGGTTCAGTCTGCTCGATGTGCTTGAGGCCTTGGGTGTGATTTCTAGTACCACGAATTAAAAACACAAAACATGATATCCCTTCAGATTTATTATATAGCATGGTGATTAGTTAATGATTATGTGTACCTGAAAATTACGGAGATCTTGTATCTATCTCATAATAAAAATATTGGCATATGACATATGATGGATAGGTTATTCAGTTTGATTTTATAATTTTAGTGTATATAGATATCAAAACATTTACCATAAATATGTGCAATTTTATATGTAAGTTGGACCTCAATTTTTAAAAGCAATTTACTATAATAAAAATGTGCCAATCTAATAAATGCCCTTATATAACTATTTTTTTAAAAAAAGAAAGTATCTCTGTTCGGTAGGCAAGTAACCGAGATTTCCATTTCAGCATCTCCCTCTCCAGACCCTCTCTTAACAAGGACTTCCGGGACCACGCTGAGCAGCAGCACATCGCGGCCCAGCAGAAAGCAGCTTTGCAGGTGAGCACAGGAGCTGGCAGTCTGCTCGCATTGGCCACTTCCAGGTTCAAGAAGCCAGCACAGCACTTACTGTGTATCTCAGTGGGGCAATGTCAATAAACTTGTTGCACACATAATTGTGGTTTGCCTGTTCACTCATGCCCAGAGGGATTGAACCACCAGTGCAGTAATAATGAAGGTCTCTCTTATGGCGTTGATGCAGTCATGATCAGTCCTCTGCTCTGGGATTGCCAAGGGATTTCTCCTTCACAAAATATTTGGACAGAATGATCTTTAAAATTGAACGGGCTAGTTTAATAGCACCATAAATATTCAGATTTGTCACAGTATTACTTTTTTAATGGTCTGCAGTGCTTGAATGGGATAAGCTCTTACTGTTATGCTATAAGCGATGTTCCAGCTTGGAAACAAAGTAATCACTTTAGTATTACGTTCATCTTATATAACTTGGATTCTCAGAAATCTTCGATGACCCCCCCCCCTTTTTTTTTTTATTTGGATAGATTATCTGTGTAACTCCTGTAATATCAACACTTCAAGGGTGGGCCTGGGAGGATCTTTCTTGAGTTCTAGGCCAGCTTAGGCTATGTAGCAAAACCCTATATCATAAAACTTAATAAAAATTTGAAAGGTTTAGTGTAATTGCCTTTGCTTTTAAGCAGAATCCCAGTATGGAAAAGACATTATAAAAATCATCTCTCACTTCAAATGACTAAAAAGAGCTTCTTTTTTTTTAATTGAGAGGTAAATTACTGGTAGTTCCTTTCCAGCGCTGCCTCAGTGTTGGTGGGTTTCAGTCATCAGTGCCACTGTTCTCGGCCCTTCCCAGGCTACTCCTCTCTCCCAGGCTTTTTGTGTCCTGACCTTTGCTGCTCTTTCTCCTCACCCAAAGAACAAAGCCATCATGACTGCTGCTGGGAGAGAGCCCTGCAGAGACAAAGAGGCTGCTAGCCTTGTGCCTGATGTGTGTTAATCTGAATTGTGTTACTGTCTGTGTAAACAGGAGTTAGCATGAATGCTGTTTTATGAGTAACCACATCTTAGAGTTCAGAATGGATAACGAGTTTTAATGCCTTGGTTAAAAAGTGTGACTTACTAACTTCATTGTTTTTTATTTTGTTTTTATCTTTCTCAGCATGCTCACGCACACTCATCTGGATACTTCATAACTCAAGACTCTGCATTTGGGAATCTCATTCTCCCCGTTTTACCTCGCCTTGACCCCGAATGAAGAAGTGTCTGTGGTAAAGGGACCTTGTAATATCAGATGTCAGAAGTTCTCACTCAGCTCTATACAAACTCTGACTTTGAGAACTTTGGAGAACTTAGCTTTTGTTTCTTTAAAGAAAGGAATAAGTAAGTGAGGGGAAAGAAAGAGGAGCTGGGCAGCGAGACCCCAGGACGTGGTGGCAGCAGAGGACCTGGCTGTGCTGGCTGAGACCGACATCTTTGCATTGCCATTGGACTTCCCTCAGACTCAGAATCGAGGAGTGTCGTGGCCTCTGCATCACCTTCAACAAGTTGGATTGAATTATCACGGGGGAAGCCCTGGGCTTGACCCCATCACCGTAGACAAGCTCTGATGGCACACACCTATGATCTCAGCACTAGAGGGATAGAGCAGAAGATCAGAAGTTCAAGGCCATCCTTGCCTAGGTAGTGATTTTGAGACCAGTCTGAGGCATATGAGACTGCGCCTCAAAAAACGACCAAAAACAAACAGAAGCCATTAATAGTCCTAACTTTAAAGAAATGAGGATGCTTTTTAAAATGTGAAGAACAGGCTCACATACTTCTTTGTGGTTTCCTGTGTTAAGAAACAAACTGTCTAGAAATAGGCTGTAAGTTAATGACTGGTTCCCCTATCTGAATCTTAAAAAACCTCCAAGTCAGACTAAATGACCAAGCCGTCTTAAATCTTTTTCAAATCAATGCTACTATGACAGCAAATAAAGGACGTGACTAACTACTGTTATGACGCGGCTTAAGTAACAGGGCGGCTGTGAACGTGTGTGTCTTTATTTCATGTTGCTACACAAGTGTGTGCCTCAGTGGGTTTATTTTCTATTTTTTATCTAATTGAAAACTTAAATTAGACAAATTAAGGCTTTTTAAGTCATTTTAAATAATGTTAACCAAGTTGCTCAACAGGGCCAAACTTTGACAAGAACTGAGGTGCTTGTGTGTACATGTACCTCCTACTACCCTCCCTTTGCCCTATAGAATTAGAATTTGATTCAAGTGTGAAAAGTATAATACCTTACAAAAAATATCATGATTAAAATTACATTTTATAAGGGAGTTATTTTGTAAGGATCCTGTCATTTTCTGTTCCCAGGGATTGAACTTAGGACTTTAAAGGTTGCAGATGTGTTGTTTCACCGGGCCTCATCACCCCATGTAACTGACTGCATATCCACCCTCTGCTGCTGGGGAGTTTAAACAGTTTCAGCCATAGTTTCACTCCCTTCTGATGGTTTCCTGTGGGTGTTCTCACCAACCACATAGCACCGTCCTCTCAGTGTCTCTGAAGCAGTTTTAAGCAGCCTTAAGAGCTTGATCTGCTTCTCCATTGAGTAAGATGGAACTGTCCCAGTCACCACACTGCTCCCTTGTGTCTGCTGCTGACCCAGGGATTCTCTTGCCCCTGTCCTTCCAAAAACCCATCCAGCTTCTCTCTGCATCTCTGAGTAGTCCTCATTTTCTTGAATTTTGCTAAGTTTCTGTTCAGTGTGACCGTTGACATACTGACATGGTTCTAAATCTATCTGCTGTTAGGAAGAGAAAACTTGTGTATAGGTTTTCCATTGTTGAAGCCTTTGCCTGCTGTGTGACTTTGTAATCTAGGTGCTTGTCTTCCTTTCCTGTGTCAGATAAAACACCCTGATGGGAACAGCTTCAGGGGGAAAGGGCTTATCTAGACTCAGTGTGACACAGTCCATCATGGTTGGGAAAATCGAGGCAGAGGGGCTTGATGCAGTTGGTCACATCCCATCCACAGTCAAGAATTAGAGAACAAAGAATGGATGCTACTGCGTTCTCTATATATACATCCATTCTTTGTTCTCTAGACCAGTGTTCTAGCTGGGAAGTGGTACCGCTCAACAATGGGTAGAACTACCTCAGTTAATACTGTCAGAGTAATTCCCCAACACATGCCCAGAGGCTCAGCTCATAGTAGTTCTAGATGTTGTCATGCTGACAGTACCATCTCACTAACTAGGACTTCCCAGTGGTCTTCTGCTTTGGGTCACACTCGTTTCTGTGGGTATCTATAAATACCTACTCTGGCATGTGCTGTGTTCGAGGGATAAAAAGGTCACAGAGACTGCATATGGGGAGGGGACACTGTTGAGGATTCCACTCTGGCATTCAAGTTGTTATAAACTAAGCACAAGACAGCAATCTTTGAGTGCACTGCAGTCTGAGTAGGGTCAGACATCTGTAGATGATAGGACTGGCAAGGGACTGAAGGCACACCCAGACAAAGGTCAAGTGTGCCTTCCAGTCAAGCCCAGTGTGGTGGTCCATGCCTGTAAACCTAGCACTCAGGTAAGGCAGGAGAATCACTGTGAGTTCAAGGCCAGCTTGGGCTACAGAGAGACCCCAACCCCCTCCTCCCAAAGAAGTATGAAAACGAATGAGTTTCAGGGATGAAAGTGTAGTGTTAAGATAGCACCAGACTCAGTTGAAGCCCTGAGTGGAGCTCCAGTGCTGGGATCCTGGTGGGTGATGCATGCCATGCCATCTATGACATGGGGACAGCACCAAGCAGTGGTGCCACACACTTAATCCCAGAGCTCGGGAGGCCAGCCTGGTATACAGAGTGAGTTCCAGAACAGCCAGGACTACACAGAGAAACTCTCTCAAAAACAAACAAAAAATAGGAATAGTACACAACTGACTATTGTCATACTAATTTAGGCCAGTATTTTTTTTTTTAAAGTACAAATCCCAGCCTGTTTATGAGCTGAGAAGGCAGCTTAATGGTTTAATGCATTGTATCAGCATTAAATAAAAAAACCAGAAAAAGCAAACAGTGAGTGTACTGCATATATTAATAGGTACGTTAGTTTCAAAATGTTCTGTGGGTATATATGTATTTAGTTTACATTCTACTCTGGTTTATATATCTTCAAGGGCAAAGAGTTTGGTTTTCCTCCCTCTGGTCCTTCATCAGTGTGTCCCATCTAGAATAATACCTGGTATGTTGGGTAGTTATACCTACTGTTGAAGGAGTGAGTCTAAGAGCACACCCAACCTTGGCTGCCACATGAGAATTTTCCTCTGACTTATCTTTTACATAGGGCCTCCGACTGAACCTGAAGCTCGCTGACTTTGCTAGACTGGCTGGCCAGCGGGTCCCAGGGGTCCTCCCCTTCTTCAGGCATGCGCCAGGCTCTGATGTGGATGCTAGAGGTTGAAGGGTCCACACTGCTTGTAGTTTTACAATTTGAGCCTTCTCTCTACCTCCCAAAAAGGTGTTTGCATGTGTTTTGTTTTTAACATGAGGCATGGAAGATAAATTTTGACAGCCACCAAATAATTGAAATGATAGTACTTTTATGATGCCAGAATAAAAACCGGAATGGCTCAGTAGTTTTAAAGGCAGGCATGGTTTTTTCTTTGTTTGTTTGTTTGTTTGTTTGTTTGTTTGTTTTTAAAGAATTATTTATTTTATGTATATGAGTACACTATAGCTGTCCTCAGACACACCAGAAGAGGGCATCGGATCCCATTGCAGATGGTTGTGAGCCACCATGTGGTTGCTGGGAATTGAACTCAGGACCTCTGGAAGAGCAGTCAGTGCTCTTAACTGCTGAGCCATTTCTCCATCCCCAGGCATGGTTATTTTATTCCTCTTACCACTGAATCAGTGAGGGATTTCATTAAATCATCTCATTCTTTGCTTTGGCAGGAGAGAGTCAGCCTCATGAGTTCAAAGCCTAGTTAGGCAAGGGCGTTGCCACGATACAGTTCTGAGAACAGAAGATGAACAGAATGGAAACTGATAGCTTGATTCAGCCCCACCAACAGATTCTCACCGGGGAACACAAGTCCTATTGTGACAGCAATACAAGTCACTGAAGTGCCTTCCCTAGTCATCTCTGCCTTGCAGTGCTGCATGGTGCATACCCTTGGTGGTTCTCCTCCTCCCTCCCTCCCTCCCTCCTTTCCTCCTCCTCCTTCCTTTTTCTCTCTTTCTCTCCCTCCCTCCCTCCCTCCCTCCCTCCCTCCCTCCCTCCCTTCCTCTCTCTCTCTTTTTCTTTCTTTTTTCAGTAAGAACAAATAAAGAATGAACATGGACTGTGAGGAGGGAACACAGTCACTGTTCTGTCCATGTCAGATGGAAACGAATGCCCTAGTACCAGTGACTCTGGTGAGAGAACTGAGGACATGCACGTGGTGGGACAGATGAAGGCTGTATCAGAGAACAGCATTTGAACTTCACTTACAAGATGGAACATTCTCAGACAGAAAAAAACGATATTCATAGCAAAGCAAATGTTTGCATGGAGGCAGGAGGATGTCAGGTATATAGGGGTCATCATGGATCAACCAAAGTACGACTTACCTGGAAAGTGGATTCTAATATTGTAGAAATGAGTCTTAGGTAGACTGGAGAGCGTATTCTACAGGCAGTCTAAAACCAGCACTGTTAACTTACAGAATAACCCGAGTCTAGGATGGATTCATACTTGAATTCTGGGGTGAGCCCCTTGGTATAAGCTGGGAGCCTGAACATTTAGGGGCATAGTCAGGTAAAGAGATGAATAGGTTTGGCCCTCATCCTCTCTTAGAAAAAGTAAGCTTGGGAAACACCACAAGCACATGAATAATTGGGTTCTGTTCTAACCACTGACCTTGCTGGCTTCCATTTCACTTTGGATGCTTTTCCCGGATTGCTTTTGGCTCTCCTCCCTTATCTGCCTATATTTTCTTCAGGTTTCTTCTTTAGGTCTGTCTCCAAGAACTTATAAAAGGCCAGATAACATCAAAGGGTATTGATTCAATGTTCACCCAGGCCATCTTCCTGTTACGTTCGTCCTAGCAGTCATATTTTTATTGGCTTCCTTGTATGGGAGCTGACCCAGCCACATCTGCAGACATGGGTCTTACATGCTACACAAACCAGCAGAATTCCCCATTGCAAAGTACCAGTTGGGTAAGTCTGCCTGAGCCAGTCCTCACGTTCCCAGAACACAGAACTGGTTCAGATGACAGAATCTGCTGGGGTTTTAGAAAAGTTAAATTTTCTCATGGAAGAAAATTTCTAAAAGGAATGCTCTCAGATGGATAAAAGGAAGTATTGCTGTTGACCGCCAGGCGGCTATGGTGTGAAACCAAATTTAGGAATGAAGGCACCACCCTAAATGGCAGAGCAGGGAGAAAAACCTCATCAGGGACATTCATGGGCCAGTGACTGCCATGACTGAACCCCAAGATTCTGGCCTCCCTTCCAAAATGTCCAATTTGAGATGTGATGAATCCTCATTAAGTTGGATTTAGGTTGGGGTCTGGTTTTTGTTGTCACTTGTCTTACAAAGATCTTAATTCAGAGTGTTTATTTGCTATATGGGGTATGGAGACTCAGAACTCTAGTTTTTTGTTGTTTTGTTTGTTTGTTTTTTTTACCACACAATGCTGCTTCAGCCTATATTAGTCCGCTGTCTTTCATAGCCACAGAAATTGTTTGCTCATTTCTATCTCCCTTGCAGCTCAACCTCCACAGCTCCTGCTGACCCTCCATGACACCCTTTCCTGGTGGCTTCCCACTGTGACCTGTGGAAGGTTTGGTTCCATCACAACAATACACACATGCAACACAGCTTTCCCCGTGCCATATACCCCCGTTCTTACGCGCGTTACTTTCTCTGGAGTAGCCACGTGTTTCAGACTTCTCAAGAGAACACAGATCATGAGTCTATACCCTGGCAGTAAATTCAGTTAGACTCTCACCACTGTTGCCACTATGCAGACGTAGGATGCCCAAAACACTCAGTCTGACCACCATAACTGTGTTTTTAAAAGGCCCAGTGTATGTCAAGTGCTGTGTGGTCCTTTATACCTCAGGAGGACTTTGCCTGCCTCTTCCTAAGCCTGTGACTACTGCAGCCACCAGTAGTCAGTCCACAGCCACTTCAGTTGGACCCAGTAAATACCCTAGTCTCCAGATCCTTGACACCTTTTGCTTCCAAGGCTGCCCTGGGAGAAGAAACAACTGTAAATGCATGTCCCTGTCCTCATACCTGTCACCTGCATCGTATTCTGAGGCCACTTACTCTGAGATTGTAGTCACCACCTTCCCTTCCTGCCTTTGTCCTTTCAGAACCATGTTTTTAGCATGCTTATGTGTACAGTTAAAGACCTTCCAGTATGACCAGCCCTTTTTAAGCCTGGGTTAACTGTCCCTTCCCCAGGAGACTTTTAACAGTTTCTACAGCAGCTTCCCACAAAGAATGCCTAACCACTTGGTCTGGGTGGCTACATTCTCTGGCTTTCTTATTATTTTTTCTTTTCTTTTCTCCCTCCTCCCTGGCTTGCTTTCTTTTTGTTTTGTTTTTCTGTTAAGTATGTGTATTCTTCTTTTTTAATTTTTTTAAAAAAAAAGACTTATTTATGTATGTGAGTACACTATCATTGTCTTCAGACACATCAGAAGAGGGCATCAGAGCTCATTACAGATGGTTGTGAGCCACCGTGTGGTTGCTAGGTATCAAACTCAGGACCTTTGGAAGAGCAGTCAGTGCTCTTCACCACTGAGCCCTTTTAAAATTGTTATTTATTTACCTTCCATCCAGCTCTCCTCTCTCCTCTCCTGGTCCCTTCCACCCCCTGGCTTTCCACTTTAAAGGAAGGCTCTCTGTGTTCGTCTTTCTACGGTCTCTCCTTGAGCCCACCCAAGTCAAACTTAAAAAAACACAAATCCACCGAAATTATTTTAGTAAGTTCCACCCCCTTAAGCCCAGCCATGAATCTGTTTTACTTGTGCTCTCTGTAGCATCTTTTACATTACTGATCATCTGCAACCACAGCTCTACTCTCCAGGCTCCTCCTCTCTTAGCCACGCCCTCTTGTCCTACTGGCCAGCTTTTCTTTCCAAGTATAGAAGGTTGGAAAGCCCTTGAAGATGCGCCTTAAGAATCCCTCTTGCTTAAGTCATCCCCTGTGCCAGTCTCTCCAGTAGCATGGCCTTGAGTGATATCATTTGACTACTTCTCAATTTCCACCACTGTTCGTCACATCTCCCCTTGTGGTGGTCAGTCTCTAACGTGGTGAATCTCAGTCTGCATGCATGCATGCAAAGGGGTGCAAGAAAGAAACTGCAGACACCACTGTGCCATTTTAGGAGGAAATGTTTTATTGTGAATAAGAGAAAATATCCAGAGGCATCTGGAAGGCTCCAGAGAAGTGAGAAACAGTCTGCTGGACATGGCCAGAGTTGTGTGCAGATGAGACCGCACAAGAGCATGGGGTGAACAAACCATGTGCCTTAGAAGTAGCAAGAGGGACTCCTGGGGACAGAGAATGGTTCCACAAGTTCCCGGGGAATGCTGGCTTTTATCTAACCGTCCCACATCCTCTATAGTCCAGTCTGAGCTCATTTCTAGATAAAGTTACACCCTGAGATCTAAATTCATATGCCTCTGTTCTTATGAAAAGGTGGGGTGTCTCTTTCCTGTCCCCAAATTTAACATCTCCAAATCTGATGTCTTCTTTCCAGCCCACTCTGCTGCACATTCTACTCCTCAGTTAATGTCCATTTGCATGAGGTGGGGGAGGGGGAGAGAGACATTAACCAGGGACCGAGGGAAGGATGCAGGAAAATGGAAGCCTTAGCATTCTGCGGGAGAAGCAAGCCCTACAGCCATAAGGCCTTCCTAGCTGAGTGTGTCTACTTCTGTGTTAGCATTACGCACCTCAGTCAACCTTGAGGAACTAAGAAAACAGGTCTTGAGTCGTTTTCTGGGCTTCACATAAAGACTGCAATTGAGAAGTGTTAAGGGCTGGAGAGAGATGGCTCAGTGGTTAAGAGCACTGGCTGCTCTTCCAGAGGTCCTGAGTTCAATTCCCAGCAACCACATGGTGGCTCACACCATCTGTAATAAGATCTGATGCCCTCTTCTGGTATGTCTGGTGAGAGCAACAGTGTGCTCACATACAATAAATAAAAATAAAAAAAAAGAGAGGGAAGTGTTAAGATAACTTAGGTCTCTGTGTTCTAACACTCTAACACTGTGGGAGTGGGTAAGACCATTCTAACAAATTATGTAAGGTTGACCTGTGTAAATGAATTTCAGAAGAATTGCCTGACAGAATCTAGAGATGCTGCAGAAAACCCAATGTTAGTGTTGTCTTAGTGTTCTATTGCTGTGAAGAGACACCATGACCCTGGCAGCCCTTATCAAGGAACCAATTTCATTGGAGCTGGCTTAGGGTTCAGAGGTTTAGTCCGTCATTGTTATGGTGGGAAGCATGGTGGCACGCAGGCAGATGTGCTGCTGGAGGAGCACCACATCTGGATCCACAGGCAGCAGGGAGAGAGAGATTCTGGGCTTGGAATGGATTTCTTGAAATCTCAAAGCCCACCCCCAAGTGACATACTCCTCCAACATGGCCACACCTCCTAATTCTTGCAAATAGTGCCACTCCCTGGTGACCAAGTGTTCAGGTGTCAGAGTTTATGGGGACCATTCTCTTTCAGCCACCACAAGAATTTTGAGAGGGGAAGAAGAGGTGCTGCTGCCCAAAGTGTGGCTATTGTACTACTTGAAAGGAGACACACACACACACACACACACACACACACACACACACACACACGGCAGGGAACTTTACATGTTTTTAATATAGAGCTAGGTAGTTATTGCATACGAGGCATTGTCCTACATGATAATACATAGCTAGATCATCTATATACAATATCTATAATATGTATCTTAATCCTCACAACCATGTAAGGTAAGATGTGTGTGATATTACCCTCATTTTAAAGATGAAGAAAAGAGTGTTGGAGCTAGAGAGATGGCTCAATGGTTAAAAGCACTCACTGCTCTTCTAGAGGACCCAGGTTCAGTTTCCAGCACCCACAGGGCAGATCCCAACTGTCTGTAACTCCAGTTCTAAGGGATCCAGTGCTCTCTTCTTACTGTCAACAGCACTAGAAACTTGTAATACACACACAGGCAAAATAGTCAGAAGTATCAATAAATCTTTAAATTAAAAAAAAAAATTGCATCACAGAAAGGTTAAATACCTTGCTCAGGATCTCAGAGCTAGGAAGAGGCAGAATTGGAATTAGGACCTCAGTGGCAAATTTAAGCTAATCATAGAGGACACTTTTCTTTTTGTTTAGGGCATTTACTTTTGACTTTAATATAAATTTAAGACAGATCTATCTATCTATCTATCTATCTATCTATCTATCTATCTATCTATCTATCTGAGACAGCTTTATAGCTTTGGCTGGCTTGGAACTTGTGGCCTTGAACTCACAGAGATCTGCCTACTTCCACCTCCCAAGTACTGAGATTAAAGGCAGACACCACCAGACTTGGCACTAAATTCAAGTTTTAAAGCGAGATCAATGTAAATATAAAGCATCAGATAAATAGCACAGTAAGTGACCTTGGAAAGTGGCATGTAGTCAGTCCTGGGGACTGCATGCTGGCTGGCAGTTGCACTGAGAAAAAAAAAACGAGAGAGCAACAAAGTGATGTGGAGCTGAGTTATCCGTGGTCCGCCTAGGACTGCGAATACGGTACAAAGGGAAAGGCAAGATCACGCTTCCCTGCCTGAGCGAGGTCCAATTGCATCCTTTCAATTCTGGGCTATTAGCCAAGGAACAGACACCAGCAACAAAGCACAAACACAGCATTTCTATTAACTGTCAAAAGCACATTTGTTACTGCTACATTAGAGTCTCTAATGCTCTCATAAAAATTGACTGGGTCCTTTAAATTTGGCCAAACTCTTAACGATGATTACAACAGCTAAGTGTGTTAGAAACATGTTAAATTGCTTCCTTGATTGCAGGCTGAGTACACTGTAAACACTCCAGCAGGAAATTTTGTTTCTCGTCTTTATTTCCTTGGGATCCCCTGAGAAATATAAGAATCTTGTTTATTGTTGAGATGCTTCTTGTTTAATGTCGCTTGCATCTGTCCCTGGTGTCTTACCAGCAAAAAAAAAAACAAAAAAACAAAAAAAAAAACAAAACAGTAGTAAGAATGCCACTAAGGAGGAGAGGGAATCAGAATCCGAAGGAAGAGGAGGAAACAGGAAGGGAAGTGGGGCCACATACCTGAGAGAAGCCCAAACATTCAGGTCAGGAGAGGTTGTAGGCACTGAGAGGAACAGTTAGGGGCATGGTGGACAGCAGACAGCCCCGGCCCTCAGGCCTGCATCCTGGACCCCACATCTGGCTTGTGCTCTCAGAGAGGGCACCTTATTTACAGCAAACCTCAGAAATGTGCTCTCTCCTTAGTCCTCTTGCATAGCTTGCCAATATGTAGGGAACCTTGGCACAAATACAACACACATCTGTGTATCATCAGCACATCTGTGTATCAGCACATCTGTGTATCATCAGCACATCTGTGTATCAGCACATCTGTGTATCATCAGCACATCTGTGTATCATCAGCACATCTGTGTATCAGCACATCTGTGTATCAGCACATCTGTGTATCAGCACATCTGTGTATCAGCACATCTGTGTATCAGCACATCTGTCTTCGGGCTACTGAATGACCCACAGATCTACATTAAAGGAACCATGTTAGAGGGCACAAACAGGGCTGTCCACAGGAGTGACTTTCTTCTGGGTGTTTCTATCCCAGTCCAGCTGAGACTCTCCTTCAGCTTTCATCCATGATGTTAGCAGCAGTGTCCCATGTCTCCAGGCCTCAGCTGAAGGCACTCACCTCTGAGGCTGTGCCATCTCTAGTACAGCCTTTTGGTCTTCTGTGTTTGTTTGCTTATAGTTGTTCTTGTGAAAAATGTCAGACACACACAGAACAGAGACATATAATGAAGTTCACATACTTACACCACTTTGCTTTGACAATTACCTACTCAGTTTGTGTATCGTCTGTGCCTTCAGTTACCTTCATTATCCTTCACTAAGTATTTTAGCTGATGTCCCATAAAGCAATTCTCTTTGAAAATAGATCTAGTGCAACAGTCCGTCTGTCCTTCCTTCCTTCCTTCCTTCCTTCCTTCCTTCCTTCCTTCCTTCCTCTTTTTGAGACATGGTCTCATATTATCATATCTTTCCTAGGCTGGCTTCAAAGTTACTTCTGTACCTAAGGATAACCTTGAAATTCTAACTCTACATTCTGAGTGCTGGGATTACAGGTGTGCACCAAAGGTACTTGGGATATTTGATGTTAGGGATCAGACCCAGGTCTTTGGCCATGCTATGGAAACACCCAATCAACTGTTCCATCCCTTACCCCAGTCCTGAGGGAGAGGTTTTGTAAAAGACAGATTTGTGTGTGTAAAATATGCATATATGGATTTTCTTTTATTTTGTTTTTTTGTTTTGTTTTGGTTTTCGAGACAGGGTTTCTCTGGGTAGCTCTGGCTATCCTGGAACTCACTCTGTAGACTAGGCTGACCTCGAACTCAGAAATCCGCCTGCCTCTGCCTCCCAAGTGCTGGGATTAAAGGCGTGCGCCATCACCGGCCAGCTGCTTTATTTCATCTTATAGCTCCTGGCTCACACTCCCTCACTGAGGGAAGTTAGTGCAGGAAAGGAGACCAGAACTGAAGCAGAAGCCATGGAAGATGCTGCTTAAATGCTTGGCCCACCTGCTTTCTTAACACATCTCACTGGCCTGGGTAGCACCACCCTCCATGGGCTGGACCCGCCCACATCAGTCATTAACCGAGGTAACAGTCCCACCATATTGCCTGTAGGCAAGTTTGTAGGACATTTTCTTAATTGAGGTTCCTCTTCCCAAATGTGTCTATGTTTGTGTCAAGTTGTCAAAAGGCAACCAGCACAGACTGTTTAGGTAGTCTTCCCTGATTCATCCCAAAGAAAGAGTGACCATCTGACACGGGAGTCCCAGCCAAGCAACTCGATGAGCAGCTGTGCTCATCACATCTCAGCTGCAAACAGGAAGCCAAAATGGCGCACTGTGAATGGTGTGTGGCTTTTGAAGCTTCACAGCCTGCTCCAGGTGACATACTTTCTGCAATAAGGCCGTATCTCCTAAGCCTACCACAGGTATGGTATCACCAACAGGGGACCAAGTATTAAGATGCCTGAGAAAGTGAGGAGCAGCTCATTCAAGCCATCACAGGAGCACTGAGAAGACAGCTAATCTGTTAGATGATCAATAATTCTTAACAGAAGGTCTTTATCTTTTCACTGTTCCATGTGTTGGCTGGCTTAGCGTCAGCGTAACAAGCTAGAGTCATTTGGGAAGAGGAAACCCAATTGAGAACATGCTCCCACCAGATCATCCTTTGGGCAAGCTTGTGGTCCATTTTCTTGATTCATGTGAGAGGGCCCTGCACACTCTGGGTGATGCCATCCATGGGCCGTTGGTTCTCTGTACTATCAAGAAGCAGGCTGAGCAAGCCATGATGAGCAAGCCAGTAAGTAGTGTTCCTCCATGGCCTCCGTTCCAGCTCCTGCCTCTGGGTTGCTGTCCCAAACTCCCTTCATGGTGTACTACGGCTCTAATACTCCCAAAATTGCTTTTGGTCATGATATTTACCATAGCAACAGAAGCCTAAATAAGACACCAAATTCTAGTCTACTGGAAATACTTACGAAATTTTGTTTCTTAGAAGTGAATTTAGCTGTTGTAATACAGACAGCAACAGATTTCTATTTGGAAGTTCTGAGGACTAAATGTCTTCAAAGCAACAAAACTCAAAGAGCTTTACATATTAAACATAAATGAAAGGCACGGACAGTGGCTGGTACATGATTGGGAGACTGTTCCAAGGGACTTGGTCAGCAAAGTTTTCAGAAGACCAGAGGAGGAGGCAGCTGAACCGACATGACTCCTGGAGCATCAGATGTGGGCAAGGAACCACTTCTAATGTGCCAATGTTGTGAAACACGACATACAGGGATGTGGCGGGGTGTAAGAGTCCTCAGGCTGAGTGCTGCATATTGTGTTTGAATAACTAGGTTACTTTAAGAAAACAGACATAAGATGTACATTATTATTTTTTATTATTATTTTTTTAAAATCTGGGTTAAAGAGTAAAGCTGCATATCCATGAATAAAACCAACCAACAACTTAAGACACAAACAAACAAAGCCCAAACAGTCCAAATTATTAACAGATTCTACTAGACTGTCAACCAGAGAGCAAGAAAACCTTCCAAGGCAGACATGGACAAGACACCTGCACAGGTTGCGAGCACAGGCTCCCTGTGCACCTAGGTGTGTTCCCGGGTGTGGCCACCAGGGGGCAAAAAGTTGGAAAGGGTACAATAGAATCGGCCTTTAGTGAATGAACACTAGCAGTAAAGACCTTTCTAGTGTGTTTAAAAATACCGAGGAGAATAACAACATTACAAACACATTTTTTTTTTGTTACAAAAAAGGAAACAAAAGAAGGAATTGTCACATAGAAAACACTAAAATTTTAAGAAAACAGATTACTTAGGTAAATGGTAAAGTCAGACTTAGTCAATCACAGCTAAGCAAGATAACTCTGGGAAGCTTATACCTGGTCTCCACCTAGCAGAGACTGTGGCTCTCTGAGAAGAGGGTTTGAAAATGAATGAAAAAATGAATGAAAAACTAAGCAAACACAAAGTGATTTGCAAACTCCTGTATTGCTAATTTAAAGTAAGCATCTGGGGTCACTGAAAATCTAGTTGAGCGAGCTTACACCGGCCAGACAGCTAGGAGCACACCCTGCTTTGGGAGCTGAGTAAGGACGCTGAGGGCCCTCCCTCTGCTTCTCAAGCGTGTCCAGGGCAAGCAAATGAAAATCAGAGAACCCAGTTTTAGTGCCAACACTAATACTTAGGTTCCTGAAGGAATGTGTCTTCCATGTTTCTATTCTTACTGTGCTTCCCCCTGCCACTCCAAGCTGGGTATCAAAACTAAGGCCTGGCTGGTCATGGTGGCACATGTACTTAGTCTCAGCACCTGGAGGAGGCAGACAGCTGAATGTCTATGAGTTTGACACCAGCCCAGTCTACATGAGTTCTGGGTCATCCAAGACTACATAGTGAAACCCTCTATCAAACAACAGAAACAAAACTAGGGCCAGTGCTCATCTGCTGAGCTACACTCACAAGCTCACAATATTTGAACTTGGACAGATGTCTAGAATTTCATCTAGTATTATTTAGGAAAGCACCACCTTGGCCAGCTTCCTGCAATTAAAATCCCACTTATGTCTCCACTCCAGAACATACCATTTTTCCTGATCTAGTTTTTTTTTTTTTTTTAATTTTTTAAAATTTTTTTAATTTTTTAAATTTATTTTACAGATGCACCATGTCCATGCCTGGCGCCTGTGAAGCCTAGAAGAGGGCGTTAGATGCCCAGGAACTGAAGTTACAGACAGTTGTGAGCTCCTATATGGGTGCTGGGAATTGAACCCGGATCCCCTGCAAGAGCAGGCAGTGCTCTTCACCCCTGGGCCATCTCTCCAGCTCCCCATGTATTTAGTTAAAAGGGACATATACCCATTCTGTTTACTGTCAAATGTTGTAGCTGTTGTCGCTGATTTGGGGGAGAGTGGAGGAGTAGCACATGTGATAGTGAGCAGGCCTAGCTCAGGCTCGGTGACTCCAGAACAGAGCTGGGGGCTTTGGCCACTTGAAAACAATGGTCTCTTCCACAGGGTGCTTTAATTATTGGCAGGAAAAGTCTAAAATAATTTAGATTTTATTTAAAAGTTGTATCTGAGTTTTCTGTTTCTAATTGCCATGGGTTATTTCAGTAATAAAAATTCAGTAGTGTAGCACCATATTTACTTAAAGACAACTGTACACAATAGCACATTCAGGTGAGGACTCTGGGCATTTTCAGATGCATAGCTTCTGTCCTCTCTAATGGATAATGACGCAATGTTTATCACTTCACAGACACTGAAATTAGACTTATTTATTTTAGATGAGGTTTTGTAAACTGCGGGGTAGCTGGACTTTATCATAAGAAATATTTTAGGTATTAAAATATAAAACTCCCAAGGTAAATCTTTCTCTTTAAAATCCTACTGTTTCTCAGCACTTGGGGCTGCAGAGGAGCAGAGCCAGACACTCCCGTTTCCTTCTAGCTGCTGCCATCATTGGATGTCTGAAGGATCCCAGGGGCCTTTCATTCTCTGAGATGCTTAACATTTTTTGCCAGAAGTGTTAGGTACTCGTTTCAATTACGTTTTATTTTTATTTTATTTTGTGTGTGTGTATGAGAGAGAGAGAGAGAGAGAGAGAGAGAGAGAGAGAGAGAGAGAGAGAGAGAAGGAGAGAGAGAGAGAAGGAGAGAGAGAGAGGGAGGGAGAGAGAGAGAGAGAGAAGGAGAGAGAGAGAGAGAGAGAGGGAGAGAGAGGGAGAGAGAGAGAGAGAGAGAGAGAGAGAGAGAGAGAGAGAAACTGGAATACACCAAGCCTTTTCAAACATTATAAACACTCAATTGTTCAGGAAAGTTCTTGCTTCTCTATATAGCCTTTCCATTAAAAGCAAACTCAAGCTACTGTTGTTTTACATATCCAATTATCTTCATTAAAAACTTTTTAGCCGGTCGGTGGTGGCGCATGCCTTTAATCCCAGCACTTGGGAGGCAGAGGCAGGCGGATTTCTGAGTTCAAGGCCAGCCTGGTCTACAGAGTGAGTTCCAGGACAGCCAGGGCTACACAGAGAAACCCTGTCTCGAAAAACCAAAAAAAAAAAAAAAAAAAACCCAAAAAAACAAAAAACAAAAAACAAACTTTTTAAACCGAAAAAGCTCATTTGTCCATCAAATAATTGCTGCTTTTAAGGCTCAGTATTGTTCTTTTCTCCCCTTAAAGGTTTCAATCCACGACTGTTTTAATTTTCCTTAGAGCCCTTCTTTCTACTCCCGTTGTTTCCATCCCATTCTGCTGCCTTTCTCTCCTAACCCTTTAAGATAATGTAGCATTACATAGAAGGTGATTATGTTCTTACAAGTATGACAAGAATGGTCTTGGTCAGACACAGAATCTGAGGCAGAGGGGCTGTGTAAGTTCAAGCCAGAGACTAAATGAAGTACTGGGTTGCTTTACTGAGGCATCCCCCTACTGCGTTCAGGATCTCTAAACCAACATCATATGAGAAGTCATAAAATTTGTCTTCCTGCTGTCCAGTCATGGACCACTCATCCTAGGAGTGCAGTAGTGCCCATATGTCTCCTCTGCTTTCTAATCCTTTGGTGGTCTTGGATTAGATGAGGGTGTATATCAGCAAAGAGAAGGTAATATCTAGAATCCTCCCTTCACGGTGTAGCATCAGTTAGAGGACTACTCAGCACTTCTGGCTTGGGAGGTTATTCTGCATGAGAAGACATTTGGGAGAGGAGGCAGGCATCAAGTAGTGTTCACATTTATTTTTTTTTCAGTCAGATAGTGTGCTATTAATGTTTAAGTCCCAGTCTTCCCAGCTATACTCTGGAGGAACAAGTCGACTCGTTTCCCAGGCCTGATTCTGCAACCTGCTCCTTGCTGGTTAGTTCTTAAATTATTTCTTCGGACAGGATCTCAAGTAACCCAAGCTAACTTACGTAGCCAAGGATGACAAACACCTGATCCTCCTGCCTCCTTCCCGCTCCTAACTGCTAGGATCACAAGTGTGTGCCACCATGCCTGTCTAAAACTTCTAAAAAGAACTTTTTCAAAATTAAATGGACTTCAGTAGGCCTGAAGGAGGCAGGTTTTGTTTTCCTAATGAGCATTGGATTAGGAATCAAGATGTAATGTTGGTTTACTTTCTCCAACGTACTAGCTCTGTAAGAATTTGGGAAGTTAAAGTAACTTATCTGGATCTTGGTTGCTTAACAACTACATGGGAATAATTAGATGCACTCTGCAGAGCCATGAAAGAGAAGAGAACGAGGCAGCTCAGGCGTGTCCTTCCCAGTGCTGGTCAGACTGGGGTCCTCATTTGAAACCTGGGTGGATGCAGTAGTAAGTAGCTACTAGCTGCCATGAGGCTTAGGAGCTATTTTCCCTTTCAGTGGGGGAGGAGGAAGCTATGCAATCAGTATGGGTATTGATGGGGTTACTATGTACTTAACAACGGTAAACACTCATTCTTTGGGGGTGGGGTGGTCTTAAATATTTCCATATAAGCTGTACTAGATGAGCAATGAGGAACTTGGGTTAAATGCAACAATGTGATTGTGATGAGCCAACTCAAGGAAAATCTCCTGGATGGCAGGCACAGAGCCAGACGTGCTCAAACTGCTGTGGGTAACAGTCAAACGTGGCTTAGATCATGCACAGGGATTTCCAAAGATATTCCCCATTATCCTCCTCCTGGCCTCTCAGAGAGGAGGGGTAGCTAGTCACCGCCATTCGGCTTCACTTTATGTTTTATTTATTTATTTGAGACAAGTGCTTGCTGTGTAGCTCAGGCTAGCCTTGAACCTGCAATCCCCCAACTCAGTCACCAAGTGCTGAGGTTCCAGGTGTGCACAACCAAGGTTGGCTTAAATGGACTCACTTACATAGACAAACACAAGAAACATCTTAGGAACAAGGGCTTAAGCAACACAATGTTTTTCTTTTGACAAAGAATTAAATTTTTGTTTAGAAGTGAAATTACTTAAACTGGACACGAATTTGAACTTTTCACTATGTTCTGTTCACAGCTGCCTGTGAGCAGCTCCACAGCAGGCTGGCTGAGCCTTAGCTCGGATTACAGCCGAGCAAATCGGCCAACTTCCTTGAGGTCCTGCTTGTTTACATTTATCTATGTGTAAAGTAAGCTCACCCTCTCTTTTTAAAAGAGCAATCAATGTCTCATAAAAGCAATGAAGTGATGGCTACTTGAAAGGATGAGATGTGCTGGGTGGTGGTGGCGCACGCCTTTAATCCCAGCACTTGGGAGGCAGAGGCAGGCGGATTTCTGAGTTCGAGGCCAGCCTGGTCTACAAAGTGAGTACCAGGACAGCCAAGACTACACAGAGAAACCCTGTCTCGGAAAAACCAAAAAAAAAAAAAAAAAAAAAAAAAAAAAAAGGATGAGATGTAACCATTTTGTTCTTTTGAGTGGTAACAATATGGCCACTGTTAGCATCAACCCACAGCCTTGTTGTCTAGAGATAACAAATTAACTTTAGAAATTCTAAAACTTGAAAATTAGAAAAAAAAATTTTCTCAAGAAGGCAAGCTAGTATTCTGAGAAATTCTAGACTAGCAGTGTGACTTGTGAGCCCTGGAGATGAGCCAGGCCAGTGATACGACAGCAGAGGATGGCGCCAGCAGAAGCTGCCGAGTGAAGGAGCGCCCAGGATGTCAGGACATTTCAGTTTCTACAGAAATACCATCTTGCTCAGATCTTAATGAGCGTGCCTATGAACATGTTGAAATGCTTTATGCTTTTAATAAGATGAATTAATATAAAAAGTAATAGAATTTCACATTGTTTTCAAACACCATTTATGGGCCTGAGCTGACAAAGTAGACTAGAATCCAAGGAAAGGGGACTATGCCACTTGACCAGAGACAACATTTCTTTCACAGCTTTGGTTAGATACAGTATTTGTTTTAAAACACAGAAAACAACGGAAAAACTTTAGCCTCTGAAGACTCCTCTGGTCTTCTTTCTCTTGTTTCTGCTTGTGTGAGAGGTATCAGACTTGGTTGTGCTGGAGGTAGAATTCACTGGACCACATTATCAGGTTTGGTTTCCTCTTCAAGTTTAAAAATGTAAGGAGCAGAATCTCAGCAATGAGGAACTGAGTGAAGCATGTTACTAACATTTTTAATTTAAAAGAACAAAAGAAAAAAATCATTGTATGCCTAAGATACAGCTGTATGCTAGCCTCTTTGTGTCCAGTGGGATCTCCTGCACCAGGCTGATAACCTATCACCTGGCAAACCATTCCCTGGGGAGAGGCCTGTGGGCTCTAGGGAGGTAGCACCTACAACTGCTTTTATTGTTTACGTGTGGGTGTTTTACCTGCATGTATGTCTGTGTTCTATATTCACGTCTAGTGCTCACAGGGGGCAGAGGGGGGTGTCAGATGCAGACTGTGGACTGCCCTTGGGTGTTTAGAATGGAATCCAAGTTCTCTGAAGAACAGCCAGTGCTCTTAATGGCTGAGCCATCTCTAGCCCTCTAATTAATTAATGTAAGTTTTTTGGGACAGAGTTTCACTCTGTAGCCCAAGATGGCTTAAAACTCACTGGGTCGCCTAGGTTAGCACTGAACGCATAGCAAACCTGCTGCCTCAGTTTCCTGAATGCTGAGATGTAAGCCACCAGGCCTAACTGTTAGAGCAATCAAAAGGTATTGTGGAATGATCTCACCTAAGATCCAGAGGTCCTCTCAGAACACAGATGCAGGGCTCAGAAGCGACTTGCATCTAGGTGAACTAGTGAAGAATTTCTTTTTTTTAGTGCTGGGAATGGAAGCCAAGGCCTTGCACATGCAAGGCAAGCATTCTGCCACTGAGCTGCTGCCCCAGCTCAAACTTAAAGATCTTGGTAACTATGCCAGCTATGAAGCACAGAAACCCAAAGGTGAGTGGAGAACAGCTGTAGCTTGCTGCATCCCTTCTCCTGTGGAGATGGCACAGACCTGACCGAAAGGACAGAGTAACTGCTTCATCTGAACCTCAGCCACAAGCTCTCTGGCCTCCACAGCATGGCCATCCGTGCAGACAGTTACTCTGCCATGCCAGTGGGCTCACCCAGCTTTACCACACGTTGATTTAAAGCGTGTTTCACATGAACACATCTGTACAAGTAACAAAGCCGTACACGACATATTATAGTCCTTGAAGCATGTGTGTTACTCCCATGACCTGGGGAGGCCTAACTCAGAAGACTTCTCATCCCATCAGGTGTATGTGAAGATCTGACCCCTGAGTTTTAGTATCATTGTTCACTTCTGAATTCTGAGAATTTACAATGTATCAAATAGGTGATAGGCAGCTAAGGCAGAACTGGTTATGATGTGCTGAGCTACAGTTAACAGGAAGACTAACAGCCTAGCTCAGTTAGTGCTACTTCTGGAAATGTTGAAAAGATCCTGGCATACCTAATGGCAACATTTTGAAGCAATCTAAAATAAAACTGAAGGGGGTTAGTACTTGAGCTGGAAGCTTTGCAACTTGGCTATACAAGTCACACCTCCATCCTTCCTGCAGAGCTGACAAATGACTCTGCTTTCCAGAAACAAAATACCCTTTGGGTGTTTAGTAAACTAAAGAAGACTGACCTGATGTTTTGTGTCTCTCTCTTCTTCTCCCCAACCTCCTCCCCCCCCCCCCCCCCCCAGTCTGGGTTTCTTTGTGTAGCTCTGGCTGTCTGGGCACTAGCTCTGTAGACTAGGCTGGCCTTAAGAGAGATCCACCTGCCTTAGCCTCCCAAGTACTGGGATTAAAGGTGTGTGCTACCTCACCTGGCTTCTCTATCTCTTCTAAACCAAAACCTAAAATCACAAGTGGAAAACACTACAGACCAAAGCATGGGATCAAGTTAGAACACTGATTATCAGTTACCTGTTATTTACACTCAGAGGGAGATAGTAAAACTTATCACTACCCAGGGAAAGTCACCTAGTACACAGAACTAGACATGTAGTCACTAGAAAGGGAACAACATGAGACCTTAAGGCAGCACTGGCTGAGTCTTCTCTGGTAGAGTCACGTACTTCAGTGACTAGTGAGAGACTTTAAAACAATGGTTTTAAGTAAATACTAAAACAATGCTTTGAAAAACATAACTAATCTAAAGATTTGTGCAATATGAATGTGCATTGGGTTTAATTCAGGACTAGAAAGCATCCATAGGAACATAATGGTACAATTAAAGCAGTCTTTCCTGGAATAGAAAATAGAGTAGAAATCACGACTATTAGTTAGCACTCTTTGGGCTCCTTTTTAAAAACATGTATTCACAGTAGTTGCTAGAAAAGTCTGCTTTTTAAGTAACACATGGTCAGGTTGACTTTTATTAATGTGAAATGATTTTTTAAATGCATGAATAACCTACAGTGATGCTCTGATCCAGTAACTATGTCCCTGTGTTGGGCTTGCTTTCCTGGCAGGCTGCCTAACTCAGTGACGCTAGCATAGTGCCAGCCTACAGGATTCCCAGGGTCCTTACAACGCCCTGGGGAGTGTTTTCCTTGCGGCTTACTCTGTTGATTCTCCTAGGCATGCATCATCGCTGCTAGCCTCACAGATCCCGGGACTCCTGCCAACACAACTGCGAGGCCTAAAAAGCAGATTAAACAACAAAACAAACAAAACGAAGTTGGAACAGAAGTGTTCTCAAAGGAGAACTGGACAGATGCAGGCACTTCTGCTTAGGAGGTTCTCACACCTGGGTCACAGGGGGCTTTCCAAGGCCACCCTTCGCTAACTACAACTCCTCACGGTGCACACACTGCACACGGTGTCTCTGACACACCCTCTCAGAGAACTGGTCTTCCTTTCACTAAACTGCCTCTATGGACAGCACAGCAAAAATGAACCTTTTATCTCGGTGAGCACTCCGCTGCCCTGGCAGAGCATCCACCAACAAAGGGTGCTGAGTGCAAGTTTACTCTACTATGTCTGCCTCTCCTGCTCTAGCTCCCTATGTGAGAAAAAAAAACAAAAAACAAACAAACAAACAAACAAAAAAAACAAAAGCCCAACACAGTGTAAATAATTCTATACCACTCTAAAGCTACTGGGCTACTGGGATATTTTTAAGTAACTACGCAAAACATTTTTTTTCCTTTTCTTTTTTTGTTTTTCAAGAAAACCTGTGCTAAAAAGGCACTAGATAAAATGAATTTCTTCACTCTCGTATATAGTAATTTTATATTGTGTTATATTCTATGATTTAACAAGGTGTCACACATTTAGATAAACATCCAAATTATTCAGTCATCTTCTATCATGTAAAGTGAATCCCAAGTCTGAGGAACGGCTGGCTGCCATAGCGGAGGCCAGCTGGATCATGGATGGAGGCCATCAGCCTCTGTGGCTTCAGAACCTGCTTGCTGCCTGCAGACTTGCCTTGGCCACTGAGGAAACAGGACTGTGGCCTGGCCCTGAGGGCTCACTGGCAGCAGCTATGGGAGCCCAGTCGCCTGGAGACCTGAGTGAAGGAGACGAAGGTGAAGTTCTCACAGTTTTCTAGCTTGACTTTCCTGGCTAAATTTGGGACAATTCCCCGGAGGGACCGTAACCCCATTCTCTGCTCTTCATACCACACACTGCCCGTGTCTGTGGCCTCCTTCCGGGCTGTAAGGTAGAAGGGAGACTTGGCCTCCATTTGGGTGGGTGGCCGGTGGATGTACATGTACTTGTAGAGGAGGCAGTAAGGACACTGCTTGTGTCCCCTGGAGTGCTCATGGTAGATTTTCCCATGGCACACCCTAGTCGAACCACTCCGGCTCTCCCGTTTGACGCTGTCTGTCCGTGCAAAGTAGGGCTGGTTTTGTGGATCTTTGAGCAACTCGATGTCCCCATACATCAGATCCGCATGCTCCTGCAGTGTCCGCATATTCAGATACTGGCTGTTGTACTTGACCACTGTGGACAGGAGAGTAATTGGGCTGTCGTCCCCAAGGCACCCTGCCTGCCACATCTCCTCCTCATCAGACAGGGAGAAGTAGACGATATTGCGTGACCGGGCACCCGACATCCCTGCCTTGCTCAGGACCCACAGCTTCTCCTTGAGTTTCTTGGTGGAAGAGCTGAAGGTGCTGCTGGTGATGGAAAAGCCCACACCTGCGTTCTTCAGGATGCGGTCCAGGCCGCGGCGAATGGCATGAAGTGAGGTAGCCAGGAAGTCTGAGCCATCGCTCTTCTTGACAGTGACGTAGAAGTTCTCAAGCAGCTCGTTCAACTTCGCAGCAGGGATCTTAAAGGAGACGGACACTGAGGTCATAATCTGAGGACACCCAAACAGCCGGCCCTCTTTCCCACTCCCCACTAGAGGCTGCACTATGGAGAGGACAGTCTCTTGACCTCTAGAGGATCGAACTCTTCATGCAATATAGTAAAACAGTGAATTTTACACTGGATGATCTAGGTTTTATCAGTAAAGCAAGCATACAGGCAGCACTGTCTCCTAGTGTAGAAGAAACACTCATGGTGGACATGGCCGCGAGTTCCCAAGGGCTGGAGGGAACAACGACTACACACCCCTTACAAACTGTCTCAAGCATATACATGCATACAGATTACGAAGGTGACTGGCCTTTTGTAACACTGACCTTCCTCTCGGGAAGGTTCTTTCTTTCTGCTTGCAAACCATTTGCATTCCTCTCCTTTAGTAAGGTCAGGCATCCTCTGTAAAGGAGTCTGTAACTTGACCTCTGACTCATCCCAGCATAATGTCCTTGATGCCTGCCCATACTGTTTGGTACACACTACTAAGCATGGGCTTCATGGGAAGAGAAACTTAATTAACTTTCTTAACACAGAAATGTCCTGCTCCATGATCTTCCCCTTGGATTTATCTGACTACATCCTAACATACCTCTACTTAATAATCAATACACTTTCAATATCAGTCTTCTGAGTTTGACTCATAAGAAATCTTTGTGTTCAAAGCTGCTTTGGAGCTTATTCACACAGAAAGCATGTCTGACTTTGTAGTTTTTGTGTATCAACATTTGTGACTTACACACACACACACACACACACACACACACACACACACACTTTCTGAGGTGAGGTTTCTCTGTGTAGCTCTGGCTGTCCTAGAACTCATCCTGTAGAACAGGCAGTCCTTGATCTCAGAGATCTGCCTGCTCTGCCTTCCGAGCGCTGGTATTAAAGGTGTGTGCCACCACCACCTGGCAAAAATAAATCTTTGAAAAAGTAATATCCATGAAAAATTCAATTTAAAAACAAAAATTGACTAAACTACAATTAGATAAAAATATATTCTATTTTATTAATAATTAATATTATATTATTTTTAAATATACTCTGATAACATAAACTAGAATAATTTGTTAGAAAACTTTATTCTCAGTAAGCAAACTGATTATATAACCCAAAAGTTAGAAAAGTAAATCAAATTCATAAATAGTAAAACGAGTCAATAAAAACAATAGTCTACATTAATAAAGGATGAGGGGAAAACATCCACCTTTGAAAAGACCTATCAAGTTAACCAAATCCTGTCAAGTCAGACGGAAAGAGAAGAAGCAGAGAGGTGGACTTCAGAATATTAGGAACCAGAAGGGCAACATAAAGTGAGAGAAAAGAACACAAAAGAACACTGCATGCTTCGTGTGCATTAGTTTGAAAATCTGTATCATCTGAATGATTTTATTTTCAAAGTTTTGTTTAGTGTGCATGATTCTGTGTGTGTGCATGTGTGCATGTGTGTGTGCATGTGTGTGTGTTATACCTGCATGTATGTGGCCATGTAAGCCGCTACACTTGTATGATCTTACTCAGTCTTACTGTAGGGCCAGGAATTAAATCAAATGCCTCCTATATGCTGGGCAAGCATTTGACTACTGAACTACCAATTCTTTTGGATATAAACAGTTTAATCATATGGAAAAAATCACAAGGCTCTCCATTCTTATCTGACCCACATCTATATAGAACATAAACAGCCAAGATGTATGAATGCAACCCTACACACAGGCACCTTTCATGCTGCACAGAACTATGCTGGAGAAGGTATCTTCAGATTAATAGAATACCAAGAAAGCAACGGCTGGGCTGGGGAGATGGCTCAGCAGGGCAAAGTGCTCCTCATACAGGCCTGATGGCCTGCTAAGTCCCAGACTCATGCATGTGGTAGCATAGGTTGGGATGCAGCACCCCTCTAGTAAGATGGGAGGCAGAGACAGGAGAACTGGCTGCAGTGCCCAGGCCGTCCAGCCCAGAGGACTGAGCCAGCAGAAACAAGAGACCCTGCCTCAGAAAAAAGGCAGAAGGCAAGAACTGACTTCCACAAGCTGCTCTTTGACTATCATATATACACCATGGTATGTACATGTGCACACGCACACAGACAACACAATAAACAAATATTAAAGAGCGTGTGCAAGTAAGTTCTGTGCAGCATGGTACCTTGTAAGACACCGATTGCCTGACTATTACATCACAGTCAAGATGACAGTAGAGTCACACTGCATCACAAGTGCCATTATTACAGTGTATGGATGATCCATACATGCATGAACACTGACATGGGATGGAGAAAAACAGGTCTCTGAGAAATACTGAAAAATTATTTTAAAGATGTGATATCTACTTTAAACTTTTTAGGACTGAATTTAAACTGATGTTGCAAGAAATCCGCTTAATAAAAATATTTTGCAGGCAAGAACTATAAAAATAGACCCACAATGAAAACTGGACTTCTTATAAAGTTAGAGGCAGGATGGCATGCTGAACTGAAAAAGAAAGGAAGGACATAAAAGGTCGTTTTCTGACAACTGGGCAGATCTGTTAGTGCAACAGATCAGAGTAGCTGTGTACAAAGCGTAAGACTTTCTTTTTACTTATTTATTTTTATTTTGTGTGCACTGGTGTTTTGCCTGCATGCATGTCTGTGTGAGGGTGTCGGATCTTGGATTTACAGACAGCTCTGAGCTGCCATGTGGGTGCTGGGAATAGAACCTGTGTGCTTGAGGAGAGCAGCCAGTGCTCCTGACCACCATCTCTGCAGCCCTGAGACCAGCTTTCTTATTAACAAGACTTTGTTAATTGGGATTCCTTTGGTTGTAGGAAAATAGTCAAACCTGAACTAACCTGGACCTTAAAGAATGTTACAGAATTAGGGGACTCCACGGACACTAGATGTTCTCTGCCCAGCCACAATCTCTTTTTCTCTGGCATAGGGAAACTAAAACTAAATGGAACTGTGCTCCACCCCAACAGGATGAGGAAAAAGAAGAGATGATAACACTGTGCATTGGGATGTAAGGACGCTGGACACTCGAATGCCCTGATGGGAACGGAAAACAACGCAGTTGCTTTAGAAACCACCTGCTCCGTCAGTCTAAGCCATCTACTCAAAAGGCCCGACAGTGTATGCCCAAACAACAAAAACGATGTATAAAGTTTTACTGTAGTGTTTTTCATAATGATCAAAGTGTGGAAAAAAAACTAAATGTCCACCAGTCGGTAATACGTAAATAAACAAAATGGGGCACATACATCTGCATGCTATTTTCCTCAGCAATAAAAAGAAATCCTGAAATGTTAGGCTAAACAAAGCTCACTTTTCCCACTTCAGACACAGAGAACAAATAAGTCTTGAAGGACAGTGACAATTCTACTAATCTGTAGAACCCAGAGTAAGCAGACTCACAGACAGAGGCAGATGGCAGGACAGTAGTTGCCAGGGCTGGAGCAAAGAGGAAATGAGAGATGTATTATTTTATATTATTTAGTGAGTACAGAGTTTCCATTTGGAAGGATGAACAAGTCCCAGGAATGAATAATTGTGATGAACACTGTGGGCACAATGGATGCTACGAAGCTGCACACTTAAACACTGACCATCATGGCAACGTATCAGAAGGGTGCAGCAGTGCACTTCTACCTGGTGAATAATCAAGAGTGTCTAACAGGAGCTGATGCCGGCCCAATGGGAGAGAATTACGCCTTCTGCTGTAAACCCAGCTGACGACTCATGGACCACTACTGTGACTTTCCTAAACCAGTGTAATGTCTAACCACGGTCTACATACTTATCCTTATAGCCACAGGTAAACAGGTATCTCTCATCCCTTATCAAAACAGCGTCTCTTTGCAGCAGATGAAGACCATCACAGAAATCCACAAACAAAATGGGAGACCTGCCTGTGGGGTCGCCAGCCCCAAGTGACACATTTACAATACAATCTCTGCCCTTTAGGCTCTGGGAACTTCATGGAAGAGGGCGAGGGAAGATTCTTAGAGCCAGAGGGCCGGGACGTGTGCTGTGAGATAAGTAGTATCTTCTTTCTATATAGGACAGTGAAGCTGTACCCATGAAATCTCAGAGATGGTCATCTAAAGGAGACTGTGGATGGAGGGGTCCTACAAGGTTCCACCCCCCAGAAGAAGAGCTATAGGCAACTAACGGCTGCAGAAAGAGGGACAGTCAGTCTGCTCCAGGGATGAGCCCCAAGACACATCAGTCCTAAACACATCCATGTAGAAGCAACACTAAACAAACTCAGCAGGTCGTGTGTGTGTGTGTGTGTGTGTGTGTGTGTGTGTGTGTGTGTGTGTGTGTGTGAAAGAAAGATACAGGGTTTGAGTCCATTTTATGAGACCAAATAGAATTTCCTAATATAGACACATAGAACACACACACACACACACACACACACACACACACACACACACCCCACAAAACAACAATTAGAAAAGAGGTCATGAATTTGAGATGGAGTTGCAGGGGATGAGAGGAATCACAGCAAGGGAGGGTGGAAATGATAAAAGCATAATACTTATTTGTGAAATCTCAAAAAAAAAAGTAGAAAAAAATGTACATTAAAAATAGTTCAAGTGTTCACTTTTATATTATGTATACTTTACCACAATTTTAAAAACTCAAGTAAGTTACTGGATGTGGTGGCACATGTCTTTAATCCCAACACTATGGAGGCAGCTCCCTCTGAACTCAAGGTCAGCCTGATGTACACAGCAAGTAGCACAGGCCAGTCAGGGATACACAGTAAGACATTGTCAAAAACAGAAAAGAAAAAATAAAGCAGCAAAAACTTTCTCCAGGCGGTGCTGCGGTTCAGAATGCTGAGATTACATGTGTGTGTCACCACGCTTTGCTAGGTAGCAGCTGTTAGTCACAGTCATCCTTACATGGCAGAAGCCAAGTTTATAAGCTGCTGCCAGCCTTTTCCCATATGACACAATTAGTTGACTCTCAATATTTGGAATAGAATTACTTCTTGCAGTGTCTTTTTAAGAGACTGGACACCTTGGTAATGGGAAATATGTGACAAGCAAACCAGTCTGGGCACAGGCCAGAATGAACTGGTTCTTCTGTTGCAAGTAATACACTCTGTGTGGGTAGATGCTTCTGGAATTGCCTTATTGTGATTGTATTTTGAAGTGTGTAGTATTTTGTGGGAACCAAGAAAAACTTCCGTATCTATGTGTGTGGAGTACTCCCGATACTTAGATTAAGTCATTGACTTGACACGTTCATCAGCACACAGGCTACAGCATCCACTCAGACTTCTTGCTGGTGTTGGGGACCCAGTCATGAACACGTGCAGCTCTCGCCTGTAAGGAGCTTTTGGACATCTGAGACAGCAGCGGGCAATCCTTGAAGACCGCTCCACTGGAAAGCACAGTGGCTAACCTTCCTCTTCAGCTGGACTAAGAGACTCCGGGGCACTAGAGCAGGTGTTTCTAGGACTTTGTAGGTAGCACCAATCCTGGGGTCCAGGACAAAGGGCTGAGGATGGAGTCCAATAGTTCAGTTGCTTACCCAGCATGCAGAAGCTCTGGCTTCTGTCCCCAGCGCCGCATATACCCGAAGTAGTGGCGCATGTCTGTGATGCCAGCACTCAGGAAGTGAAGGCAGGGGCTCAGAAATAGGGGAAAAAGTGGGGGGGGGGGGGAGGGCTCCCCTGCCCTGAATCCCTCAGCTGTAAATGAGAAACTTCTCACCCTGATGCCATTCCTTACCATTTCCTACATCAAGTGGCATCTTGTGTGGAATTTGGTCACAGCAACCAAAAACATAACTAACACAGAACCATAATGCAAATGCAAAAGTCATGGGACCCAGGTGATGGGGGGACGGAGTTTAGGAATGGTAGGGACAGAACTTGGGCCCATTCTGTGAGACCACATAGAATGTTTCCAAATACACTCACAGAAGAAAAGGCATTTTAGGTAAAAGAAAAGCAAGTTTGCCTGTGAGAGATGACACAAGAAAGGGCTGCAGCTGTGTCCCTGGCCCCGAGCAGTACAGCACGGGGAGTCGGCCCACAGGCCTATAGGAATTGATATCAAAGGCAAAGGAAGCTCTAGAAGGTGGTTTTTCTTGCTGTTGTTTCTTTTGAATAGTTCTAGAAATTGGTTCATCTTATCTATGTTCCCCCATTTGGCACATGGTTGTTCGTAGAATCCTTTTTGGGTTTTGGTAAGGTTAATAGTAATATGCCCCCTGTTACTGCTTTTGGCATTTTATGTTCTTTTATATTCTCTAAGCTTAATCCCTTTTCTTTTCTTCCTTAAAAAGAGAAAACAAGACAGTGTCTCACTGTAAACTTCAGGCTGTCCTTGAACTCGAAATCATCCTGCCTCTGCCTCCACAGACTGGCAGCAGCAAGGCACAGGCCACCATACCCAGCTTTCCCCACTTTTCAGACATTACCTTACTGTATGCTATGTTCCAGAAGTCTTCTGGTCTTGCTTACAATTTATTATCTTGCCATCTGAGTCTAAAACTGTTTTTGTTTTTTGTTTTTTTTTGTTTTTTTGTTTGTTTGTTTGTTTTTGTTTAGTTTCTTTGGGACAGCGTGTTTGAAGTAGGCCTGGGAAGAATGGAACTCACTCCGTGACTGAGGCTGACCTTGACCTTCTGCCTCTATTTCCCAAGTGCTGAAACTCATGTGTGCCACCAGGCTCAACCCAGGCCTGCTTTTTAAGTTATTTCAACATCATATTTATTGACTGATTTATAGCTTTTATATTTGTATTTTACTTCATAACATAAGCATTTAGAGTTAACCCACATTTTTCCTAGAAATACTGCTTTTGCTGCATTTTTTTACTCCTCAGTATTTGATTTTTAAGATATATACCTTCATGTGGGGGGTGGGGGTGGGGTTGAGACAGAGCTTCTGTGTGTTGTCCTGGCCCTCTCGGAATTCCTTGGTAGACCAGACTGGGCTCAAACTCAGGGATCCGTCTGCCTCTGCCTCCCGAGTGCTGTGATCACAGGTGTGTGCCACACTACCTGGCTTATTATTTAATTTATACGACATTTGGGGAGCAGGCTCAGGATTGATGCACCATTACATGAAAATGTAAATGCCAGGATGAGCACTATGCATTACTGGTCAGCACAGTCCCAGGTCCAGAGGCAGCACGGCATGGGCGGCATCCTTTGGTGCCCGTAATAATGTGATAAGGATTACAGTTGAAGACACCACATACCTTAGTTGCCAGATACAAAGAAGTAAGTTTAAGACTGACCAGAAAACCTCTTCCCTGCTGGCTAGGCCTAATAATAAAATGTAATGTAATAAAACAAAAGGTAACACATTGGAGTTGGACAAGACAAACAGAAGGAAATGAGCCCAGGAGAAGGCACAAGAATCAGAGATCCTCTTACTTGCACACTCAGGAATCCCATAAAAACACAAAACTGTAAGTCATAACATACATGCAGGGGACCTGGTTCAGACCTGTGCGTGCTGCCACAGTCTTTGTATGGGCTTTGCTCAGGTTGATTTAGAGGGCCTTGCTTTCTTGACATTCTCCACCCCCTCTGGCTCTCACACTCTTTCTGCCTCTTCTGCAGGGTTCTCTGATCTCTGAGGGGAGAGATTTGATGGAGACGTTCCTAGGGCCGAGTGTTCCAAGGTCTCTTACTCTCTGCATAATGCCTGGGTGCAGGTCTCTGTGTTTATTCCCATCTGCTATAGGAGAAAGCCTCTTGGCAGATGGTCGAGCAAGGCAGTTATCTCTGTGTATAGCAGAATACCATTAGGAATCATTTTATTGATACCTTTGTTGTTGTTTTCAGAACAGGAGTATCTGGCCTTACCATAGGTCCCTGGGCTATCTAGTCTCTGATTCTTGGTCATCTGAGCAGTGTCAGTAAGGGTTCCATCCTGTGGCGTGAGCCTTACGTCAAATCAGGTACTGGATGGTCACTCCCACAAGCTTTGAGCCACTGTTGCACTTAGCAGGCAGGACACCACTGTGGATTAAGGGGTTTGTGACTAGTTCGGGGTGTGTGTGTGTGGTTTGCAGAATAACTTCCTATATGGAAGGAGTTAGAACATAGGGATGAAGCCTATATACATAGGCACTAGGTCAACTTCTCCATGTTCAGTGAGTTGTGCAGGTGTTGTCTTCAGTAATGAGTAATGAGAACAACCTATAGTCTTGGCTACAGCCTGGGTTGCTTCGGGACAAAAACTCAATTCCATATAAGCCATTTCAGTGCTAGAGGTTTCATTTGGTGACAGGAGGTGCAGCAGGGGCCCTGTCTCCCTCTTTTGGTGGTTTCCTTTAGATTGCCTTCATATATGTATAAATATTTTAGGGAGTATCTACTGTATTAGGTTTCCATGCTGCCCCTCAAATGGTCCTTAATTTTAGCTGTCTCTCCCTGTACTCCCTCCCTCATCCATTTCTCTCAGATTTTCTGACTTAGCAGCATACAGGTTTTTAATATACATCCTTACGGATTCTCTGGATTTCCTTGGTATCAGCTGTTATGCCCCTCTTTTCATTTCTAATTTTATTAGAATATTCCTTCTCCATCTTTTAGTTAATTTGGATAAACGTCTGCCAATCTTGTTTTCTCAAACGACCAATTCTTTGCCTTGCTGATTCTTTTTATTTGTTTCTCGCTTACTGATTTCAGCCCTGAGTTTCATTATTTCTTGCCATCTACTATTTTTGGGTGTGATTTCTTCATTTTGTTCTAGAGCTTTCAGTTGTGCTGTCAAGTAAGTAGTATGAGATCTTTCCTTACTCGCCTCTTGGAACCACCTTCACTATGTCCCCTAAGTTTGGGTATTATGTGTATTTGCTTTCATTCAATTCTAGAAACTAATTTCCTTCTTGATTTCTTGACCCAGTTTTCATTCAGTAGTGACTTGCCTGGCTCCTATGCACTCGTAAGCTCTCTGTTGTCTCTGCTGTGGCTGATAGCCAGCTTTTGTATGTGGTGGTCAGATAGGATGCAGGGCATTGTTTCCATCACCTTGTGTTTGTTGAGAATTGCTTTGTGTCTGAATATGTGGTCAGTTTTGGAGAAAGTTTTGTGTGTACTGAAAAGAAGGCATACTCTTTTGTGTTTGGGTGAAATGTTTTGTAAATACCTGTTAGGTCCATTTTCTTTATATCAACAGTTAGCTCCAGCATCTCTCTGTGTCTGTCTGGATGACGTATCTATTGTGTAAGGTTCAATGTGTGACTTAAGCTGTAGTAGTGTTTCTTCTATAAACTTGATTGTCCTTCTGTTTGTGGCACAGATGTTAAGAATTGTAATGTCTTGGTGTTTCCTGCTGGATTTTTTTCTTTGATGAGTATGTAGAGTCCTTCCCTATCTCTGCTGATTAGTATCGGTTTGAAGTCTATTCTGTCGGATGTTAAAATGGCTACATCATATTGCTTCTTAGGCCCATTTGCTTAGAATATCTTTTTCCATCCTTTTATCGTGAAGTGATGTCTATCCTTCATATTAAGGTGTTTCTTGGATGCAACAGAAGAATAGACCCTGGTTTCACATTATTCCAGTTTGTTGTGTCTTTTTACTGGGGAGTTAAGACCATCGATGTTGAGAGATATCAATAACCAATGACTGTTGTTTCCTGTTACATTGTTGTTGGTGGTGGTGGTAGTTGTGGTGTGTGTGTGTGTGTGTGTGTGTGTGTGCTTCCCTCCTTTTTATTTGCAGGTGTGGGATTATTTATTCCTTGTTTTTTCTTGAGTGCGGTTACCTTTATAAATTGAAGTCTTCCTTCTAGCACCTTCTGTAAGGCTGAATCTGTAGATTGACATTGCTAAAGTTTGGTTTTTATCATAGACTGTCTTGTTTCATCCATCTATTGTGATTGAAAACTTTGCTGGGTATGTGGTCTCTTAGAGTCTGTAGAACATCTGCCCAGGCCTGGAGAAGTCAGGTGTGACTCTAAGAGTCTGCCTTCTCATGTCTCCCTTGCAGCTCCTACTACCCTCTGTCCTGTACCTTTAGTGATTTGATTGTTATGTGCTGATAGGATTCTCCTCTCTGGTCTAATCTATCTGGTGTTCTCTATGCTCCTTGTACCATGATAAGCATCTCCCTTCTTTAGGCTAGGCAAACTTTAATTCTAAGATTTTGTTGAAAATACTTTCTGTGCCTTTAACCTGGGAATCTTCTCCTTCCTTTATTCCTATTATTCTTAGATTTGGTCTTTTCAAAGTGTCCCAGATTTCCTGGATGTTTTGTGCCAGTTTTTTTAGAAGTTAACTTTTTTTTTTTTTTTTTTGGCGGCATGGGTATCCATTTCTTCTATTTTTGCCTTCAGTGCCTGAGATTCTCTCTTCCATCTCTTGCATTCTGCTGATGAGGCTTGCCTCTGATGTTATTGTTCTAGACTCTGAAGTTTTCACTTGTAGATTTCCCTTGGTTTGGGTTTTCTTTATTGATTCTATTTCCACTTTCAGGTCTTGAACTGTTTGATTCATTTCCTTCCACTGTTTGTGCGTTCATTGATTTCTTTAAGGGAATTATTAATTTCCTCTTTAAGGAGCTCTACCATCTTTTTAAAGGCTGTTTTGCAGTCTTTTTCTTGTGCTCCAGCTATGCTGCAGTACTCAGGGCGTGCCGTGATAGGACTGATGGGCTACAGCAGAGACATATTGTCCTGGCTGCTATGTGTTTTTACGCTGGTGTCTAGGCATCTGGGATTGAGAAGATTATAATTCTAGGTGCTGTTATCGGGTCTTGTTTTTGTTGGGGTGGTTGTTTTGTTCCTTGGTTTCTGTTGCCCTAAGATGGTTCTCAAGAGAGTGTGGTGGCTGTGTGTTGCCTGGTAGAAAATCCTTCTGGGATCTGGATAGCAGTGGATAGCCACTGTTGGGTTTCCAGGTAAAATCTGTTTCTGGATATTGGGAGCTGACACTTAGGAATGGAGATGGCCTGGGGGAAAGGATGAGGGGGTTCACAGGAGGTAGGAAAACAGGAGGTTCAATCAGGATCTGCTTAGTCTCCTGGGAATGGGATCAGAGAGTGAGGCTAGAGACTGGACTTGGAGTGGAAGGAGAGGGAAGACCTACAGCTCCCCTGCTCAGTGTCTGTGGGTCCCCCAAGGTGTCTGCTGAAGCTGGGGGTTGGGATAAAGCAATGGGGGGTGAGGAAGGCTGGCAGGAGATCTGTGTGAACCACTGGAGATGAAGGTAGAGGGGGAAGGAAGACTACAACAGGTAGTCTGTGGCAGACCTGGGGATGAGACTAGGGAATTGCACTGGGGGGGGGGGGGAGCGGTAAAGACCTGCAGGTAGCCTGCCTGCTCCCCCAGGAGTCACATTCTACAAATCCTAAACTGTGATGTAATTTTCACCTGGTTCATGATATGTTACAATTTCCTTTGTGGTTTCTTCTTGATAACTCCCCGAAATCAGGGCCTTTTTAGTTAGTGATCTGTAACTACTGTACTTTAGTTCTGTTGTAGACAGGAACACACTAAAATGTCAATATACTAATCAAGACTCTGTCACTGAGAGCTTCTTTCTTGGCTGATGGGACTCCCTCTACTGCCATGTCTGTTGATGTCTTTGCAGTTATAAAATACAGTGCCCTCTCCCCTTCTCCACTGCTTGGTTTTTGAGACAAAGTTTCTCCGTGTAACAATCCTGGCTGTCCTGGAACTCACTCTGTAGACCAGGCTGGAGATCCACCTGCCTTTGCCTCCTGAGCGCTGGGATTAAAGGTGTGTGCTATTACCACCTGGCTAGTTTTTTGTTTTTTGTTTTTGTTTTTTTTCCCCCCAGAGAGAAAGAAGAGGAGGCAAGGAGAAAGGAAGTGTGGGGAGAGTGGGGAGGAAGAGAGGAGGGTAAGGAGGAAGAACAAGACAGGCGGAGAGCAGAGAGGAGAGGCAGTGTAATACTTTAGGTGGGCAGGTTTCTTTCAGTTAGTTATGAATGCTATCCCTTGTCTGTCTTGTGGACTGGCTAATGCAGAGCTGGTTTTGCCCAGTTTCTTCTTTTCTGGATCATTTCACTACTTATTGTTCCATTTTATCTTGTTACTGTTTTGTTTAGAAAGTCAATGAGATTCCATAGAAGATTTAAAGCACCTCTTATTTACCTAGTAGCCTTCTCCCCAGTACTTCCCTCCCCTTTGTGATGGACCACATTCCCAGATGGCCTCTCCCTTTTCGATGAAGGCCAAATGTCTCTCTATGTGTGGGTCTGCTGCTGCTGAATTCCTTCATCTCTGAACGTCTCAAAAGTCAGTGATGCATCTTCTGAAAGGCATCTCCACTGTGGATACTGAAATTACTCTCCTTTCAATAATGAAGACATTTGTCCCAATATCTTTTCAGCTGTCTGGTTTCTAATAACGAATCTTTCAGCCTTACTTTTGACTCTGTAGGTAATCTCTCCTTTTGTTCTAGCTGTTCTTAAGTTTCTTTTTATTGCTGGGTAAGAGCATGGTTATGATATATTTGTACAGTTCTTCTCTTCTATTTCTTTTTGAGATTCCTTTACATATTTCTTTTATTTTCAATTATGTGTCTCTGTGTGGATATATTCAAGTTAGTGCAGCTATCTGCAAAATCCAGAAGAGTGCATTGACCCTAGAACTGGAGTTACAACTTACAAGTGTGTAACCCAATTATGTGTGCTGGGAACTGGACTCAGGTCCTTTGCAAGTGCAGTGCCTGCTATTAACCTCTGAGCCATCTCTACAGCCCCCTACCCACTTGTTTATTTTTTTTTTTGTTTGTTTGTTTTTAGAAACAGAGTCTTGAAATGTAGTTCATCCTGACTCCCTGAGGTCTAGAAGTGACTGCCACCTGCATAGACTTGATTCACTATTTAAGGGATATAGTTTCTAGGTTTTTGCATGTTTGGCAATTTTTCATTAAATGCCAGACACTATGAACTTTGACGTTTATTTTATGTGTAGAGATGTTTTGCCTGCATGTATGCCTATGCACCACCTGATGCATGTGGTGCCTGTGGAGGCCAGAAGAGGGCACCAGATCCTCTGGAACTGGAGTTACAGATGGTTTTGATCATGCTGGGAACTGAACTCAGGTCCTCAGCAAGAGTGGCAGATACTCTTACTGGTACGCCACTCTCTAACCCTGGTATTGATTCTTGAAACAAGCACCTATTTAGCTGATCTTAATTTGCCAAAATCCCTTGGTGCCTACATTTTGAATGTTTCCCTGAAAAGATCATTAACATATGACTCTGGTGGCAACCAGAGCCTGCTGTTTACCATACAACCAATCAATCCCCCTGTCTCTGACGTATGTGTGTTTCTGTGTGTGCATATATATGAGGTAGTGCATGCATGTGGAGGCCATAGGGAGATAATAGACATCTTCCTGAATTATGTTTCCATCTTACTTTTTGAAGCAGGGTCTCTCATTGAACTTGGAGCTCACTGACTCAGCTCAATGAATCACATTTACAAAGTGACTGGGGACCAAGGATACGAGATAACTATTTTGTTTATGACTTCCAATTATTCTCTCTAAAGTATCATTCATTTTTATTATGTTTCTTCCTGCTTGAAGAACTCTGAGTCCTTTCTGCCTGACCCTAGAAACTTTCAGCTCTTACAATCAGATCCTGCAGTACAGAAAACCAAGAGACTTCAGTGATTTCCCAGTGTTTACAAGACCCCGAGTTTGCAGTGGTGTTGGTGACATATGCCTTTAATCCCAGCACTAGGGAGGCAGAGGCAGGCAGATCTCTGTGAGTTTAAGGCCAGCCTGGTCTACAGAGTGAGTTCCAGGATAGCCAGGGCTACACAGAGAAACCCTGTCTCAAAAAATCCGAACCAAATCAAACCAAACCAAAACAAAACAAAACTAAGACCCTGAACTTGTTGCTTTAGAGTCCTCCATGTCCAGTGCTTCAGTCTAGCTGGACCACAGCAAGTGGCTCCGCCCTCATTCTCTTTCTGACATAATCTGTTCTGACCTCCCTCCTTCTAATTCTACCAACTCCAACCTCTTCCTGGAAACTCAGCTGGGCTTACTCTCCTCAATATTTTAGCAGACATACATTCATTAAAACTCTTTAAATTCCACTTGGATCTGTGGATAATTTTCTTTGCATTTCATGTTCCTTCACCTAGGTTCCCCACTGTAGTGAGAACAGTGGCTGGCACCTGAAGCTCAGTGCAGCTAAAAGAAGTAGCAAACTTCCGAATCCCTTACCTTGGTGATGTCCGTGTGGTCTTTGAGCCCGTTGGTCATGCACCAGTAGCGCCACACATTTAGGGCGTACCTCGTGGCTTTGGTGGTGTTTGGGCTCACTGCACTGGTACACAGACCATTCAAGTCATCATTAATATTAAATACAGGAAATTTGTTGAGCTTAGTAGAATACGCTAGAAATAAAAACAATAGAGACATTAATGTGCCATCCCCTTCTTTAGTGAGTTTCATCCTGGGGTGATATTCAATAACAAACAACTCCAAAAAAGACAGTAAAGAAATGAAATTTCTAGCCATTTCTAGTGGTGGGGCACACCTCTAATTCCAGCACTCAGGAGGCAAGTAGCTCTCTATGCCCACAAGGACAGCCTAGTCTACATAGTAAATTCCAGGACAGCCAGGGCTACACAGTGAGATCCTGTCTCCAAAACCTATTTATATGTATGAGAATTTATCTAACCCTAATCATATTGCCATGTGCACTGGCTAACACACTTACAAACATTTCAATAACAGGATGGAATTAATACTAGAACATTCTAAACTTTCTTTCTTTTTTTTTTTTTTTTTTTTTTTTAAGATGTATTTATTCACTTAGTTTGAATGTGTACATTCTTGCTGTCTTCAGATACACCAGAAGAGGGCATCAGATCCCATTACAGATGGTTGTGAGCCACCAGGTGGTTGCTGGGAATTGAACTCAGAACCTCTGGAAGAGCAGTCAGTGCTCTTAACCTCTGAGCCATCTCTCCAGCCCCCACTCTAAACTTATCATTAAGAAAAAAAAATAGCATTTCCTCTAACAGTAGCAAAAGATGAGAAGAAAGGAAGAAAGATTTTTTAAAAAGATGAAAGGAAGATTGAAAGAATCTTCAGTGCACAAAGAATATTCTTCCTTTGTTAGCACAGCTTAAGTTACTTGGTGCCATCAGAAGCAGCCTTGAACTAAGTAGAGCTAGCATATTCCTCTCAATCTCTTCCCCCAAGTAATGCCGTACACACACTTACAACCACAGGCACACATGGGAGAGTAGACTGATGTAAGCCTTGATTATGCAACCCCTGACCAGGTGAAATGGAAGCAGTGTTAAGGAAATGAGGGGTAAGCTCTCCTTCAGATGAGAAAGAAGACAGTTTAACTTGCCAAAAGAAAACCAAACCCATAATCACTAGCTGCCCTTTCCTTATACTCTAGAGGATGGTAAAAGCAAGTGTCCTTCTGCAGAATGCATATGCAAACACAGTCTGGCTAGGTCCTGGGAGGCAGCAGGATGATAAAGCTAGCGCAGTCTTTGAGTTAGTTCACCCTACCTAACCCACCTTGGTTTTCATGGCTGCCATGGAGGATCTCCTCTGGGGACCCAGAATCCTCTGGCACCCAGGAGGATCACTCATGTATGCATGCATGCATGCTTTCATCTGTGTGTGTGCCACACAATCAACACTCTTAAAGATTATTTATTTTAATGTGTATGGATGTTTGTCTGCATGCTATGTCTTTGTACCACATGTATGCCTAGTACCCGTGAAAGTCAGAAGAGGGACTGGATTCCCTGGGACTGGAGTTACAGATGATTGTAAGCTACCATATGGGTGCTGGAAATCGAACCTAGGTCCTGTAGAAGAGCAGCCAGTGCTCCTGACCACTGAGCTATCTCTCTAGCCCCTCAACACACTCATCAGTGTCAAGCTCTCTTCTAGAAGCTGTCTACATGTGAGAACCTCCCTTTTCCATGTTCCCACATATGCCTTCTCTTTCCTTAGGTATATGCTCTGATGGTGATGGTCATTATGCTCCTCAAAAACCTCACATCACTTTTGACAACTTGATCCTGCCCACAACCGTGGAACACACAAATTGCTCCATCATCCAGGTATGAGAGGAACAAGCAACACTGAGCACACACAAGCGCACACAAACGCACACGAGCACTGGCTGAAGCACCATGGAGCAATGCTCCTCTCACCACTTCCAAAAGTTGCAGGACTTTCTTGACATTAATAATGTGAACATCAATGGAAGCCTACTGTGTGCTGATTTTTAAAACTGGTGTGTAATCTGTGAACAAGTACACGATTAGACCTGGAAAGAGCACCAGACATCTCGGCAGCTTTTGTACACTCATCAGATGTATAGCACAGAGCCACCACTGTGCAAGAAGTGTGCTGCTGAAGCCATGAGGTAGTCACTGGTAGATCCAGGATCTAGACTTGAGTTTGATGGCACACACTGGCTATGACAGCAATGGCACCAGGTACCGTAGGGACACAATCTCAGTGACAATAATTTAGTAAGGACAAAAGTTGTCAGGAGCCACAATGGGACAAGCTAATAATTAGCAGATGATCATCCTGAAATGCTTGCCTCGGATTATTATATAATCTGCAACAAGTGTGCTCCATCCAGCAAGGCTGTGGAGATGTAATTTTAGGAAAGATTCCTGCTATTGATAAGCTTTTCCTATTATTATTATTATTATTATTATTATTAAACATATGTAACAATCACTAAGCAATAGCACACCCCTTTGTAGCAGATCTCTGCAGATCCACGAAGATGTACTGTCATGTAGTGATACTATATAGGCAAATGGATGACTTCTTACGTCTTTATGATGATCCTATAAGAATTCCTAAAATTATATCAATGATTATTAAGCTCTTTTATAATGGGACTGCTATTAGATCCCTCACACATAGTCAAAACTGCAATGAGAACTCTGCCAGTCTCCTGAGTGTCATCAGCTAATTGCCCCAGAGATATAGTAACCAGACTTTCTCCTGCTCAGAGCACATTCCAATAAGTTGTAAAACAATTAACCAAGGTCACTAAAAGGAAATTCACAATTTATTATAGGTACCAGGACAGAAGAGAAAATATTGCCTGGGTTTATCTATACAAAACTTCACTAATTTCTTAAGCTATAGTTTCAAACTTCCAGTGAACCTGTGGAGCTAGACAGGTGTCTAGCTAGATAATTACTCCTAATGGATATTCATGTAAACATTCTGTGTTGTAAACTTCTATTTCAATTTATTATTTGAATTTTGGTGTGAACTTGTGATGAACTTTGTAACATGTGATCACATACTCTGAATGATGTGTAAGTTCTGAAGACAAAGACAAAGAAGTAGTTAGGAGCCGTTTGTTCGTCCTTTCCTTTTCTCACCTCCACCCCGATCCTAGAATTTTTACTTTGTTAGAATCTTTTTCTTTTCCCTACTCAGGACTTTTCCACCTTTCCCCTCAGATAGCTGCATAGGATACCTTTTACACTTAAATAAATCTTTAGCAACTTTTTAAAAGTGTCTTTTCTTCCTTCAACTCGGATTAGCAGATGTAAGTTAGAGCCCAGCAGTTCCTGCTGAGATAGAACAAAGGCCACGTTGCCTAATCCTCTGCTGATAGGCTGCAGGTGTCAATCACCCTAGCCTGCAGTCTCTTACCCTCAGAAGTGTTTAGGACAGCACAAGGCTATTTACTTAACTCCTTGCTAGTTTTAGGGCTGAGATGCAGTTTCAGGCCACAGGATCGTGGATGGCAGGTCAGCTACAGTAGCATAGTAAGTGAACTTTTCTAACACAGGTAAGTAAAACTTTTATTACAGCAACCCTAAAAGTCTTGTAAGGCTCAAGACCTTACCCCAATCTCATAAGACCTGGGTCCTCTGAAAGATCAGCAGGTGCTCTGAATACACTAAGCCTTCTCTCAAGCCCTATGAGGGGAAACCTATTTATGAGAGCCTCAGCCACTTGCTACTGCTGGTTAAAATCCACTAGGACAGTCCTGTGTTCAAAATTACCTGCAGAAGTGAGTTCTGTCCAAATGCACCAAATGAGAACCCTCAAAAGGACTAAATTCCTACCAGTGACTCCTCATAACCTAGACTTGAATCTGAACAAGTGAGCACACAAATAAAACTGGTGTGTGCCAAGGCACGCAAGCACAGCAGAGGTCCCCCACTCCTACTGATCCCCGAAAGACAGTGAAAGGCACAAAACAGAAAAAACCCACCAATGTACCAGTGTATAACTGAGAACATGGCATCCTTATACAAAGATGAGCCATAGGAAAAATGGGAACATACTCAATACTATGCACAGATACGTAAGCACCACATACATACATATGACAAATACTATCTTCTTTCTGAGGATAGACAGAAGTCATGGGGCAAGAAGGTATTTCAAACTGCATGAGGAGGTGAGTACAGCATGTCCGAGAGCTAGGATGCTACTGTGTGCTGCAGAGAAATTGAGACCATCGGCTGTGTAGACCCAAGAAGAAACACTACCAACTATTCTAAAAAGGAAACACAGAACTACAGAAAAGAAGTTGAAAGAAGGAACAAAACCTGAAAGCAGTGGAACAGCAAACTTACAGTCAAGAAATGCCAAGACGACCTTGAAAAGGCAGGATTTTAAATACTAGCAAGAGAAAGTGGAGAATGACTGGTTTACATCAGAAATGAAAATTATCACTAGAGCTTACAAAGAAAGAAAGAACATGAACAACATGAGGCTGGCAGACCTAAAACTTGAGTAGAAAAACAAATGCTAAGAAGACACAACTTGCCAAAACCTATGAAAAATTTATAGTTAGAACAGTTGAGACAGATTTTATTAGCAAATTATTCTAACTTTAGGGAACAAAATGACATAACTACTCTCTTTCTTTCTTTTTCTTTCTTTGTTTTTTTTCTTTCCACCCACCTCTGCCTCCCAAGTACATTCACCAGCACAACCAAATATCTTCTGTAAGATTTATTTTTAATTTTAATTATGTGTGTTTGTGGTTGTGTGTAGTGCAAACAAACACCAGAAGAGGGTGTCAGATCCCCAATAATTGGAGCTGCAGGAAGTTCTCAGTTAACTGATATGGGTGCTAAGAACCAAATTCAGGCCTCTGTAAGAACAGAAAGTGCTCTTATCCACAGAGCAATCCCTCTAGCCTACTGACAACTCTTTATAAGACAGTGTGCCTTTCCCATAAAAACAGAACAAAATAAACCTGCAGACCAACTCAGCTACTAAACAGAAAATCTTTAAAACAACATGAGGAGAGCTGAAGAGATGAGTCAGTAGTTAAAAGCATTTGTTCTTGCAATGGGTACAGGATTCAACTCCTAGCACCCACATGGCAGCTTACAACCATCTGGAATTCTAACCTCAGGCCATTGGACAGCCTCTTCTGACCTTCCTGGGAACCAAGCATAGATGTGATACATGTGATACGAGCAGATAAAACACTCATATACATGAGAGATAGATAGATAGATAGATAGATACATACATACATACATCTAAGAAAAATTTTAAAGTAAAAAAAAAAAAAACCCAAAAGATTAAAGTGCTTTAAAAAACAATTTATGAAAAAGAAAACAAAACCAAAACCAAGAAAACTGAATTTGTACCTCATACCATGAACAAGAACAACACAACAATCCCAAATGAATCAAACTATAACCCATATAGTGAGTTCAAGGCCAGCCCGGTACATGAGGCGTTGTCTAGAAACACAAACACAAAAAACTAAACAACAAAACCGTAAAATATCAGCTCTATGACTTTGGAGTAGACAGATATTTTTAAACAGTGCATCAAAATCAATATATAAGTAAAAGAATGAGAAATTGGATTCAATAAAATTTAAGAGCAAACACTAAAAAACAAAACAAAATTAAGAGGCAAAAAAAAAAAAAAAAAAAAAAAAGGCAAGGCACATAATGGCAAAAGACATTTACTATGAGTTTATGAGTTTATCTGACCAGTCAATGAGAAAGCAGACAGTTCAATTAGAAAAGGGCAAAACGTAGGGCTGGAGAGAAGGATCATCCGAGTTTCACTCACTGCCCCTACAGAGGACCCAGGTTCTATCCCAGCACTCTTCAGGCACCTCACAACCACCTATAACTCAAGCTCCAGGGAACCCAATGCTTACTTATGGCCTCTCAGGGAACTATATGCACGTACAAATACTTAGGTCCCTCCCACACAATTTAGTAATGACCCAGGGATCATACAGGAATACACAATGAGTCAAACATCTTCAATGAAGAAGAAATACCAGATGTTAATGAACACTTTGCTGGGGCAAGAATACAGCCATGGCCACTTTTGAAACTAATTGGCAGTATCTGCTAATGTTGAACACATATCTGTGACATTATCCAAGCTACTACATCCCAGCATACCCGATATAAGTATATACATATGTATCAACAGGTACATATGAATGTTTATAAAAATCTAACAGCATAACAGCCCCAAACTGAAGACTGTCATTTGTGCATAAAACACCAACTGCACTGAGATTCCAAAGCACTTAACAATGCATTCTCATGGAGGTGAGCGATGAACTACTAGAATAAACGGTGCAGGTACGCGAGTGACTCTGACAAGCATAATAGTAAGAAAAAGAAGCTGGCCAGCAAAGCAGACTGAAAACTCTGCTCGTGTAATTCAAAAACACAAAGTAAGCCAATGGTCATACAGTAGTAGCCTTGCCAATAATGCCAGGAAGAGCATAAGAGACTTTAGGTTCAGGTAAGATTATTACTCTGGGTGGGGGCTGTGAAAATGTTTGTGTCAGAAAAAAAAAATCAATTAATGATCTGTGTGTTTTTCTGTATAATTCAACTAAAAAAAAAAATCCAAAACTCCTTAAAATTAAAAATACTTTCTGGAGGGGGGGTGGAAAGATGGTTCAACAGTTAAGAACACTGACTGCTCTTCCAGAGATCCTGAGTTCAATTCCCTGCAACCATCTGTAATGGTTCTCAGCTACAATGGTAGCTCACAACTACCTGTAGTGGGATCTGATGCCTTTTTCTGAAGTATCTGAAGATAGCTACAGTGTATTCATATATATAAAAGACATAAGTAAATCTTTAAAAAATATTTCTGGATAAAGTGTTATATACTACTATATAATGTGAATGGGAGAGGTCAATTAGGTATTTAATTTATTCAAGCAATCTTTAAGTAATCCTTTTACAATACTCCCTTTGTGACAGGCTAATCTTAAATAAACATTTTAGGGAAACATTTACTTATTTTATGCATATGAGTGTTCTGTCCTCACACACACCAGAAGAGGGCATGAGATTACATTATAGATGGTAGTGAGCCATCATGTGGGTGCTAGGAATTGAACTCAGGTCTTCTGGAAGAGCAGCCAGTATATTTAACCACTAAGTCATCTCTCCAGCCCTGGATAGGCTACTTTTAAAGCTTAGTAGAGAAAGTAAAAATGTTTTATAAATGAATTTGAAAAAGGAAGACAGCCATAAACATAATAATTGGGAGGCCTAGCCCTAAGATATAAATGTGTTACAAGAATGTGACAAACCAAGCAAGTAGACCACTACTTTACACGCCTTTAATCCCAGCACTGGAGCAGCAGAGGCAGGCAGATCTCTGAGTTTGGGGCCGGCCTGGCCTACACAGCAATTTTCAGGACAGCCAGGGCTACACAGAGAAACCCTGTTTTGAAAAAAAAAAAAAAAAAGGAAGCGGCTGTCAAGTCAGGAAAAAAAACCCAAATTGATTCATATAACACACACTTGGTCATGTGCACACACATTAGTTTTTAAAACGGTGTTTTTACAAAGGAGATGATTTGCATAATTTGGGGAGTGCAGAGATATGAAGCCTTTGTCAGCATGATCCAGCCCACAAGGCACAAAGGCAGGTGAGCAGATCAGACATCACACTGAAGGGGTTCTAAACGGCAGGAAGTCAAAGGGGAAAAAAAGTGCATAAAATGTGCAGCAAAGGACTCAGGGCAAGCTTCTAGAAACCAACGAGAGAAAGACTAGAACATGGACTCAGAAGAAACACTAGTACCAAAACACATTAATAACAATTAAAACAAGACGGATTTCACTTAACAAACTGGCAGAGACATAAAAGAATAAAACAAACAAACAAACAAAACCAAACCCCCAAACACCAAAAAAAAAAAAAAAACCAAACAAACAAAAAACAAAAACAAAAACCTGCCTGCATCTAAACATGGGCAAAATATGGAGAGGAAGCTGTGTCCTTGGCCAACATTACATGATGTCTACACCTGAACCTTCGTGGATCCTTTTCTAGCTAAGTGTGGAAATAAGTATACAAAAATAAAGATGTCTATCAAGAACTCATTAATGGAGAATTAGTTAAAGAACACACGTTTACAGGCTGCCATTAAAAGCTGTTCTACCCTTGTTCATGCTTATGAAAACAAGCCACAGGACATAAAGTGAAAAAGGACATTTACTTTCAGATAACAAGTGCAGTATGATGTCATTTTAACAAGAAAATAAATTTAAGTTGTCCATTTATAATTTCATTTAACAAGTCCCAAAGGATGCATATCATGTTAGCTATTGGTTCCATAGTATTTTCAGTCTGTAGAAATGAATACATTATTTTTGTACATTGTAAAAAATCACTAGAACTTTGGAACTATGTAGGATAAAACAAAAACTTCCTTTTTATTTGATCTAAGATTTTTCTCTTCAAAATGCCTCTGCCTCCCAAGTGCTGGGATTAAAGGTGTGCACCACCACTGCCTGGCAACAACATATTTTAAAATACTACGGTCTACCAGGTATGGTGGATTACGCCTTTGAGGCAGGTGGATTTCTGAGTTCGAGGCCAGCCTGGTCTACAGAGTGAGTTCCAGGTCAGCCAGGGCTACACAGAGAAACCCTGTCTTGAAAACAAATAAACAAACAAACAAACAAAGATAAAAACAAGTTTACTCTGAATATTTGCCATTTCTAATATTTACTTTCAAAAGTATCTTTTAACTAATACGTATCTTATATTAATTGATCATTTTAGTCAAATAAAATCACTTTAAAATTTTAAAATTTAAAAATGAAAACAATTTAAAGACTTGTACCAGAGTCAACTGGAGTTCTAAATGTTCTTTTTTTTTTTTTTTTTTTTTTTTTTTTTTTTTTTTTTTTTTTTTTTGGTTTTTCGAGACAGGGTTTCTCTGTGTAGTCCTGGCTGTCCTGGAACTCACTCTGTAGACCAGGCTGGCCTCGAACTCAGAAATCCACCTGCCTCTGCCTCTCAAGTGCTGGGATTAAAGGCGTGCGCCACCACCGCCCGGCCCTAAATGTTCTTTTAAGATTCATCATAAATATAGAAATTGCAAGCTTATTCTTGAAGTACTATGAAAATGGGCCTACCCTTTAGTTAGACTGTCCACATTGCTGTTACAATGACACAGCCATCTCTATTTGGAAATTTTAGCTGAGAAGACAGGTGAATTATTCAGATATAAAATAGGCTTACATTTTAGCAAAGTGGTTGTATTTATTCTGTTTTCAGGTATATTTTTTTAAGATTTAATGTGTGTGTGTGCCTGTGTGTTTGCAAGCATATACTCGCAAGAGCTCTCTGAAGCTAGAGGTATCAGATCCCCTAGAACTAAGTTATGAGATGAATGACATGGATGCTTGGACCTGAACTTAGATCCTCTGGAAAAGCAGAATATACTCTTTAACTACTGAGCTATCTCCCTAGCTCCTAACTACCACCACCACCACCACCAAATAATTTTAGTGACCCAACAAAGATGCCTGGGATTAAGCACCAAGGAACCATTTCTATTTTGTTTAAAGAGCAATGTAAAACATGATCAATGTAATAAACACCACTTAGAGAATCCTATCTAACACCATTGTCTCTAAAATTAAGGAAACCTAGGACCTAACATATATATTTCTTTTGTTTTCTGAGACAGGGTTTCTCAGTGTAACAGCCCTTATTGTCCTGGACTCACTCTGTAGACCAGGCTGGCCTAAAATTCAGAGATCCACCTGCCTCTGTCTCCTGAATGCTGTAATTAAAGGCATGTGTCACAACATCCAGTATTACAGTACACATATTTTTAATGTGTATCAGGGTTTTATCTGCATGTATGTCTGTGTACCATATATGTACCTGGTGCCTGCAGAGACCAGAAGGAGTGTCAGATCCCCTGGGCCTGGAGTTAAAGGCAGTTGTGAGCTGCTATGGGGGTGCTGGGAAACAAACCCAGGTCCTTTGGAAGCACGTGCTAATAACTTCTGAACCATCTCTCCAATCTGCCACTATGTATTTAGATCTGTATAACTGTATGATTTAAAAAGCATGGAATCCTTTTGTGGAAGTAAGGAGAAAAGGGACCTGGTATTTGCGCACGAGTGCGTGTATGTGTGTGTGTGTGTGCACGCGCGTGCATACACACACACACACACACACACACACACACACACACACACACACAGAGAGAGAGAGACAGAATCCCAGTACATGAGAGGTGGATTGTACAGGATCAGTTGTTCAAGTCCACTTTCTGCTATGTAACAAATTTGAGGCTAGCCTGAGATACATATTGTTTCAAAAATGAAAAAAATAAAATAAAGGGGGTTCCATAAACATGAGGCCATGTAAAAACCTGGTTCAGTGCTCACATGCAGTACTGGGGACAGAGACAAGGGGATCCTGAGGGCTCAGTGTTCAATGCTCACATGCAGTGCTGGGGACACAGACAAAGGGACCCTGAGGGCTCAGCGCCCTTGCAATTGAGCTAAAATGTTGAGCTCCTGGCTCATTGAGAGATCTTGTCTCAAAAGTGGTGAAGCAACTGACAAGAACTTGATTTTGACTGTTGGCCTACACACACACAAAAACACACACACACACACACTCAGGCCTGCATAACCTCTACAATAAATACACAAATAAACAAATAAATAGTTAAATATCTGTGGTGGAGCATTCTGTTCCATAAACAGGCCTGGGGCTACAGAAAGCCCATGAATAACCCAGCTACAGAGTCATTACTAAAGAATTGTATTACCTGTTTGTGTAAATAGCTGTGTGTACATAACTGCTTCCTCTTTCAGGGCTGTTCCCCTCATGGTCAGGTACATGTATATGGAGTAACTAGCTCTGTACATAGTGACATCCCAGGACCACAGCAGTAACCAGGCCAACAGTTTGATTTTTTTTTTTTTTTTCAAATTGTGACCTGCTTTTTAAGTTGGTAAAGTTACAAGAACAGCTACTTTGCAGAGAATAATTTATTAACTGAAAACTGGTTGTCATGTCCAAATACAGAAAAGACAGTGTGACTAAACAGGCCCTCACTGGAGACACCATCAATACACATTAGCTGAATTTATTGAATTGCTTATTTCCATAAATTTTAGGCTGTATCAACAAGTATTAAAAAAAACCAACAAAAAATCTCACTACATTAGAGAGGAACGTTATATACACAATGGAACTGACGACTGGGACACAAAACTAGAGTTTTATTTAAAGCACAAGTACACGAACAGTAATGATGCCAAAACAGTGAGCTGAGAAAAGTGAAACATCTTAGTATAAAAGGTCAGTGAGCCACAAAACAGAAGTGATACCATATATACACTCTTAGTCACAGAAGTTCTGTATTATCACAAACACTGACAAGCAGAGGATCACCTGACTGAAAAGCATCATACAGCTGACATGTTAACACAAGTTTCGTCCACTTGGACACACCCTTCTGCTTCCCGTCACAAATTATAACTGTAGCAGCTTAAAGGAATTCTAAAATATAACTTGAGTGACAGAGACACGTGTTTTCCCACATAAACCATACAGAAGCCAGGGCTACAAAACACACAGAAAGATGCCAATCAACCATCTTGGGCAAGTTACACACCCCTAAAGCACGGCACAGCCCTCTGTGGTTTTATGACGTTCCCTAATTAATTGTGGTTATAGTATTTCCAAACAGATGCCTGGTCTTAACCATAAAACTACAATGGTAAGTCTGTCTTTTTATTCTCCAAGTCCTCAGTGATGGAAGAAAAGGAGCTGCAAACACATGTCTACAATTTATAACCAGAACAAAGAACCTCGCTGGAGCTGAATACAGCCTCCATTCCACTAAGGCATGAGATTCTTCTCTGTAGTCCACACTTGTGTCACATACTGTTTCTGGTGAATTTAAGTATGGCCATCCATCCAGTCTCCTTGCCAGCCATCAGACCTATGGGATTTTAGTTAAACGTTTATATCACCACACAGGAGAGGAAAAAGTCCCTTAGCACAAGGTATATCTGGCAACTCTATCTCCGACTTCAGCAACAAATATGTTTACAGTCATGGGGGAAATGGAAACAATAAATTAAAAACCTAACAAGTATATATACTGTTTATTCAAAAACTACCCTAGACAGAAAGGCCTTAGGATAGAGAGATAATCAAAACAGAAGATCTGAGGGTGAATAAAAACAGCTGAAAGCAGGATTCAAACACATGCCCACTGCGAAGTCAGAGACTTCATCACTGGGACCACCATGCCAATCTTTGGTGTCTGAAATGTCTCAATACCAGAATCAAGAAACACTGCAGTGTGGCTCTGGGGCTGGGTGACCACAGCAGGGCTACTCTGCACCACACAGACCTCAGTTCCTTTTTATTGCTTGGAGGGGTGGACATTTAAAGCATATTCTGGCAGACATGCTCAGTTAAATCTGTCTGTCTTTCTACTCTAAGCCAGTGGTTCTCAACCTTCCTAAAGTCATGACTCTTTAATGCAGCTCCTCATATTATGGTGACCCCCCCCCAACTGTCTCGGCCCGAGCTGCTGCTCCAGTCAGTGGGTCAGGGTCTAGCAAGAGAGAGGGTAGGGATAGAGACAAGACAGAGGTTCTGATCAAGTCTCAAGTCTCGTTTATTGAAGGGAAATCTGGGGTATTTATACGCTTTGCCATGTGCCTTGTAGGTGTGGATACCAGTGTATCTTGCACGTGTGAATATCACGTGCTTTGCAGGCGTGGATACCGCCTGTACCTTACAGGCTTGTGTGGATACCACGTGCACCTTGCAGCTGGGGGCACTAAACAGCAAAACAAGATATGTGGGAAAAACAAGATATTTATCAGACTGTGCTCAGCTGTTGTAGGCTGTTGAAAACAAGTCTCTTGTTAGGGTATATGGCTCGAAATGGTTGCAAAGCTGATAGCCGCTTTCTGCTAGGAGTCGGCTCCCAACACCCAACCATAGAATTATTTTTATTGCTACTTCCTAACTGTAATTTTGCTGTTATGAACTGTAATGTAAATATCTGATATTCAGGATATGTGATATGTGAACCACGTGAAAGGGTCATTTGACACCCACAAAAGGGTCACATCCCATAGGTTGAGAACTGCTGCTCTAAGCAAAGACATGGCAGGACCTTTGATGAATTAGTTTTAATAATCTTAGAATTAAATCAGTAATTCTGGCACCAACGTGTCCAAACACAGCCCTGGTTGTCACTATGCCCCTGACAGCCACACAAAAAGCCTCTGTGTAACTAAGGAGATTATTCCTTCATGAAAGGAATCTTGTAATTATAACCTATTGAGCTGACAGGGGGAACCCTGCAGTAAGTGAGGGATTTTGGCATGTTGGTGTAAAAGGCTCTTTCAGAAGCAGCCTTGTCTAATATCTTATGATGGTTTAACCTCTGCTGTAAGAGAATAAGAGTATAATGATCTTTTCCCTTGTGTTGAATTTTGAGAGAGTACAGTAGACAGAGTTAATCGTTGAAGCAGCTTTCTTCTTGTCTTTAGTGTGCGTGGTTTTCTAAAGTGAGGCGAGAGGGAAACACCAGGGACTGAATGAACAAACAGACCTGATGGACATAAGGCCGTGAAATACCTCAGTCCTAAGTAAGTGCTCAACACAAAAGCTGACATTAGAAACTATGAGGTATAAATTAGATTCTTCTTTAGATTCAATTTTTATTATCTTTAGTTATGTGTAACTATGTGCAGAGGTTTTGGCCTGGAGCTAGAATCACAGACACTTGATGTGAGGCTGGGAGTCAATCTTGTCCTCTGGAGAAGCAGGACACGTTCTGAACCACTGAGCCATCTCTCCAGACCCGAAATTACTAGTTACCCTTACAGATGCAATTCTAGCAGTGAGACATGCTGACAGCTGAGACAATGTGTGCACCTCACAGTCTTCTGCTGTTACACAGTTCCACCTAAAAATACCCAGCCAGGGAGGCTGTGTAGCCTCACTTTCTTCTACTGGACTTTGCCATCAAAACTTTTAAGTTTAAAAGAAGAAAATTCTCAGTGACAGAATACTTAAAAACAAAACCAAATTCATGTTTTCTTTTTTTGCAGGTATGTGGCAGGAAAGCTCTCTCTCTCTCTGGAATGTATCAACACACATGAAACAGTAGTTTGACACTACATTTCCTTCCAAAGAAGCCACTAAGTGCTGGCTCAAAATACTAGACAAAGCACTACTTTATTAAGTTACACACACAACACACACACACACACACACACACACACACACACACACACACGCGGCACAGTCTAACTACAGTAAGTGATAGCAGCGATGGTTAATGATCCCACAACGTCATGAACACCATGAACAAGCACCTAGAACAACATGCAAAGCCTTGGAACCACTCAGTTATCACACAATGCATAGAAATTGTAATGGTTTTGGCAAGTGTTTTTTTTTTTTTTTTTTTCTGTTTTTTGTAGCAAATGCTTTATAAAGCAAAGTTTTTAAAATTATTAAGTGCTGTTTTAAAAGTTGTAACACATGGATTATAGATATAAAAGTTCAGTTAGATAAAGTTAATCTGGCTGGACTAATACTAAATATGGACACCCAGTATAAATAATCAATTATAAATTAATAGTAAAGTATTTTAAGGTATGTGATTTATAAAATATTGTTATACAGAAAACCAACAGCCACTATAAACACTGTAAGCACAATAACTGTTAAGATTCTAGATCATCGATGCCTTCCTAATTCTACCTACCACAAACAAGAAAACTAGGCCAAAGCATTCTTAAAGCTCCCACTCAAACAAATGCACAATGGTAGAAATGCTAATTCCAGTGTCTTACCAAGACAGTCTGTAAAAACACAAGTAATTACACTGTACTTTAAAAAAATCCTCAAATTTGATATTGTCTCCACTAATTCTGGTAAGTTTTAAAATTACGTCTGGGATATTTCTTATGCTTGAACTTCTTCTCAGAAGAAAAGTCAAGCTAACACAAGAACCACGCTTTGCGTTTCTCATCTCCCTTCATTATCACTAAACAAATTCACTTTAGAGAATCTTAATTATGTTGATAAAAATGTAATCCTTTTGCCTGAAGTTCTGTCTCAAACAGTCAGATCGAACAAACTATGTCTCCGACCAGTAATTTGGAAACTGTGCAGTTTGACCTCCAGAGAATGCCAATGAACAGAAATTCCCTTTTGGTCCATGACCTACAACCTGAATCTAATACTTAAAATATGCATGGAGGGGCTGGAAAGTTGGCTCTGTGGTTAGAAGCACTGACTGCTCTTCTGGAGGTTCTGAGTTCAATTCCCAGCAACCACATGGTGGCTCCCCACCATCTCCTTTCCATCTTCTGGTGTGTCTGAGGACAGTGATGATGTACTCACCTGCATAAAAAAAAAAAAAAAAAAAAAAAAGATGCAGGTAGTCTGCCTCCACATGTATGACTGAAAACTAAATGTAAGTGGGACAAACTGAGTGACATTTATGAAGAACCAATTACACTAGAGATTATTCTAATACATCTCACAATGAAACATGGTCAAAGTCAAGACATAATCCTGTACAATGAAAAGTTAAGCTTCACATCAAACAGCCTATAAAAAAAAATGTGAGGGCTAATTCTGGGCATGGCGGTACACACCTTTAATTTGAGTACTCCAGAGGCAGAGGCAAAAGCAGTCAGATCTCTGTGAGTTCAAAGCCAACCTAGTCTACAGAGGGGGTTCTAGCTTGCCAAACTATAGGGAGTCTGGGTACCTGGGTTCACTGGCTCTAGCCCCAACAAGATGGTGAGACTCAGGTACCGATCTCACCTCTCCTGGGAGCTGTTTCCTGTTGTGATGAAGAACATGTGAAGGGTGTCTGTCTAACAGAGGAAACATGGACCCACTCAGCATAGCATCTCAAAGGAAGAAAGGCCTAAGGAACTGACAGTCTCCAGTGCATGTGTGTGAGTGCACACGTGCATGTTCTTTCTGAGGTACCAGTATTCCTTATCACCTCAATGCAGGAGGGTTTCCTAGTCTAAATCCTGGTAATCACTGGACACCTTCTTAGGTCCTTTCTAGGGGTAACCTCTGAGATCACAATTCAAAAAAGACAATGGTTTATTAACAAGACCTAACTAATATTGATTCTAATTCATCATGGTTTGCACTAAACCTCAACACAATGAGATGCATATTTTTAAGAAACCACAACCTTCAATACCAATAGGATAGTTCACTTAGTTCCACCAAACCTAGCTGGTCAATTTTATGTTATACTGGACCTTGAGAGATCCATCTTCCTTTTCTCTGCTTAGAACAGTAAGTTCAGAGTTGTTGGTAATTTAACGAATCCGTTGTCAGTAGGAACCCAGCAGTGGTGGAAGGACAGCGCCTGCGGAGTGTCCGGGTTCTCAGACATGTCTGATGGTAAGGACTGCTCAAGTTTTCATGGCAGCCCTATCTCTGTGCCTTAGGAAACAACAGCCTAGCCTACCTGTTGGGCCCCTCCTCAAAAAAACTGTCTTACACCAGGGAGTTTATTTTCAGCTTGTTACTTCAGAGAGCCTACTGCAGAATTATCAGGAGCACAAGCAAGCTGTGCCTGGAACAGCAGCCACAGTGAAGGACAGGACTTGGGATCCAGATGTACTTCAGGGACAGCTGTGCTTACCCATTCGCTCTATGACATGGACAACCTATCTGATTTTTTCCTTCATGAAGAGGGACAATCACTTAAAGTGATTACAAATAAAGACAAGTAGAAGCACCCACTACAGGGGCACACTGTATGTTCTAACAAAGGACAGACAAAGCCAGATCCTTACTCCTGTGTGCATGCACAGGGACCACTGCAAAAATGGCTTCACCTTATTACTGATTTTAAGAGAAGCTCTAAGGAAAAGTCTTCATAAAATACTCAAAGAAGTGGGATACACTGCAGCAAACTGGAATACTCAATGACTTATATAATTGCAGAAGCACCAAGCTCGGAAGACAAGACAGATGGGATCAGTACAGAGACTTTTTTTTTTTTTTTTTTGGCTGGGTTCTCAAAAATGAAACTTTCATTACATCACCTTTACATTTTCTTAACAGAAAGAATCTTACATATCTTTACAGACTTCCCACCAACTAAATATTCAATAAATATTTGCCTATGTGGCCATAAATTTTCATCTCAATAAATTTATTGGTATTACAGCTTTGGATGTTAGTTAATGCCAAAGTTTCCACTAATAAGACTCTAACTGAAAAAACAGAGACTTAATCTATGCCAGAAAAAATGCAGGCAATGTATTATAGATCAGGTAATACTTTAATTTGGGATAAAGCTGTATATAGTATTGCTGTCACCCTAGAACTCATGTAGAGGGATGAGGATTAATTAAGAGGTTAAAGCCGTTCCGGCCTATGTGGTGAAACCTTGTATCAAACCGAACTAAGCACAACAAAAAACTTAAGAGAAAATGAATTAACAGGGAACATTTAAGATAGTTAAAATTATGAAATAAATACTTAATACTTGACATATATTATGTATGAAACATTCCATATTAGCCCTAATAACCACAATAAATGTTGGCATGTGCTTCTGCCAGAGTAGAATAATTTTTGTAAGTTAAAATTCCAAATAATAAAAATGCTTCCGGCAGTGGTATGTCTTCAGTATTGTTTAGATAAAAACAAAGAATTTAGAGGTAGTCACACTCTTATAATTTAATTAAAGAAGTTCTAAACTGTCTATGCTTCTTCTAGTAAGCCATTTTTTCAAAAGGTTGTTTTAATCTAAATATCACAGTGTTCCTATTTGGTTAGTTTTCACAGCAAAACATAAATAAATAAAAAATTCACATTACTGATGTAATATTGTCTGGATGAAAATGTGATACGTAGGATGAAGCAGGGCAGGTTTTCCTGTCGGTACGGAGCACACACCAGCAGGGACTCACCACTGCTGTCTGATCTCTCAGTTCAATGCTGACACAGGCCTTCTTTCTCAAATACTCTGCTGTCAACACAACATGATTTACAAACTATGTCTTAGATAAGAGTTTTCTAGAAACTTTAAACATGGTAAGTATACCACATAAAAAGGGCCTTCAAAAAAGCTCCCTTATAATGGACTTGTCATGAGCTCACAGACCAGCTCCAGAGGAGGAGGAGTGGGGAAGCTCTGCAGAGGAGCTGGGAGAAAGCCCTGTGTGTACAAGAGGAGGCACCGGGGAGGTGGGTTAGAGGACAGTTTGCAGCTGTGGCACATGGCCCAGCATTCCGTTAAAGCAGACAGCCTACAGGGATGGAAGACACTGCTCACCAACAAGGAGCTCACACTGAAAAGGGCAAACAGAAAAGGCTCAGGAGTGAGAAAGCAGACTATTCCTTCTTCATTTAACCGACTTATCACAATTTCATCCTAAAATCAAGATAACTTACTTTCTCCTTAAGGTTGCTGAAAAGGCTTAGACAACACTTGTAGAGAAATAGACACACCTTTTCTTACCAATGCTTTTCTTGGAAGGACAAGTTCATGGAGATATTCTACCCAGCAGTGCCCCAGGCAGACCTGCTACTTCTGCACTAGGAGACCATAACCTAGAAGCCCTTGTGTGCTTGTTACTTATTGATGCAAAGAGCGACCTGGCCATGGGGAAGCTTGGCTCTGTGACAACTTAGTAAAACAAATACAAAATCTGTCTTTTTGTCATAATATAAAATACCACCTACCTTCCAAGCTAATGTGAGTTACAAGGTTGACTTGAAGAATAAGCACCTGCCCCAACAGGGCGCTCAGACGTGACAAACCAACGATGGTTTGCAGTCCTTACACATTACCGGTTGTACAGGGTGGGGAGGACCCCAGCTCAGTCTCACTGTAGCTCTGATCTACATTTTTGAAGCGTCTTAACTAATCATTTAATACATCTTCAAGACTTAAAAACAAAGACTAAAAAAACCATGATAAATGTTAAACTAAAATTATTTGAACTACAGAGTATCACAGATAAACGCATTTCTATTTACTGAGAAGAAACTGAAGAATGCTTTGAATTCTGCTAAGCCTGGTAACAAAATATTGTGATTTAAAATGGGTGTCAATGTTCCTTTGATCTTAAGCTCAGAGTCAAGTAACCACTAGAGAAAAGAGCCGAACTTAATGCTTAGACATAGTAACAGGATACTGCAGCTTGGCTCTACCAACCCGTCAGACTTTTTTAGTGGGGGCCTCTATTCTCTACCTTCTCTCTTGTGCTTGATATACAATCTATCACTCAAATATCCTCAAAGTTTTTGGTAGTTTTAGATTTCTTGTAAATCTGATGATCAAATTCATTTCCACTGACTTAGGGACAAAGAACATTCTATTAAGGTCCAAGCACAGCACTAAAAAAACGAGCTATGGAACAATCTTTTATCCACCCGACCCCACCCCCCAGTAGAAGACCTTGCATATTATTTTTAAATGAGACATCTCCAAAAGAGAATGGCACCTTTATTCCTCTTCTACACCCCACCTCACCAAAAGAAAGACCTTTATGTGTTTGGGATCTCCATATCTGGTGAAAATGAGGCACAGCTAAAACTCCATACTAAAAATATATGTAAATAACTTCATGTTGAGCTTATGACACCACGTTCTGATCTGGCTCAACAATACTGCACAGACAGTAAAGCTGTCTCCTGACTCATATGTAATCTTTAAAAATTAAAAAAATAAATCCATCTATGAAGGAGACTAAAAGCAGGAGGTGAGGCAGGAGGAGGAGCTGAGAACACAGTGTCTTGAATGACTCTCGGTTTCCTTTCTGATTTGTTTTTTTAAACGGAATTCTTTCTCTACAGTTGCCTGAGAACCACTATGGTTTTGGCAAGTCTGTAACAGCAATGATATGTCATCCCCCACGAGCACACTTGTTTGTCTCAAGCCTATAAATACTGTGTTAGTATAATACTAAACTATTGCCATTGGCTTATCTGTAAAAAGAAAAATAGAGATTTGCATTTTATAAAGTTAGCAGTGAGGGCAGGTGGAAGGGACACAATGCAGTACACATGGTGGTTTCTTGGGACACAGAAGCCAAAGTGAGGTCTTGAACGAGCCACCTGGTCAGGCCGTGTCTGAGGAGGAGTCATAGGAGGAGACGATGAAGTTGCCGCTGCTGGAGTGGCCAGCCACAGACTGAGCAGCCTGCTGGCTCAGGTTGTTACAGATAAGCACCAGCTGATTGCTCTGGGCCTCAGACAAGGTGCTACAGCTCTGATAGACACTGAAGTTGGTCTTCCTGCCAGGGATGTTGCCCTTCTCACACATGGTCTTCACCATCTTGGCTAGCTTGTTCTTGCCAAGAGCCTGGCAATTGTACCAGTGAAGAGCTGCCAGGTTCACGACTGGCTTGATGGACAAGTAGAAGGGGGCGTCCTCATAGCGCATAGCAGGAGGCCTCCGCTGGGCATACTCCTTATAGTCTTGCACCGGGCAGGTCTGTGGGGCATGCTGGGTGGCATAAACTCGCGAGTCTGTTCCTCCTCTCTTGGTTTTGGCATTCAGATCACCAGTGTCCTGACCCATCCATTCCAAGTACTCAAGCCCAGTTTCTGTGACTCGGAGCCGAATATCACCCCATTTCAAGGTGGATCCATGGAAGCCTGTGCAGTGGCCAAAAGCTTTTGTATTGTTGAGCCAGACAAGGTTGAGCAGACCCTCGGGGTTGTACCTGCTCAACAGTCCCCTCTTCCGCAGGATGAGCTCGTCGGCAAAGGTGAGCTTCATGGACTTGTGTGGCTTGTTCCCCTTGCCTTTGCAGCGAAGCTCAATCTGCTTCTGTTTCAGGGCCTCCTGGGAACGCTTGAACTCCTTATCCCTGGTGATGCTGTAGCCATACCTGTGCTCTTTCAGGTACCGTTCCAGCCCACACTGGTAATTTGCCAAGCTGTTGGGTTCGTACTCAGACCCATCCTTCTGCCTAGCATCCACGAAGAAGGAGGCAAGGTAGGCATCTAGCTCCTTGCAAGGGATGACATAGATCTCTCTGGTTTCGGAAGGGTACTTGGAGATGAGGAACTCCCGGAAATTGCGGAGCGCAGTCTGTGTGCTCCTGATGGTTTTCTCGTTCTGCTCCCTGCTGAGCTCAGCTGCTCTTTCATCCTGGTCTGCAACAAACGGGGGAGGGGAGGGACAAAGAGGGTGTGGATGAGTTCAGACAATGCACTTGCTACTCTGAAATAAAGTTTCCTTTTATAATGAAAAGGGGAAAGGAGGATCAATTTTGCAGAGAACAGTGATAATGGTATTGACGGGCTGGTCTTATAGACTACTGAAGCCAACCGCAGATTCACAAATGTACTGGACAAGATATGGCCCCTTCATTGACAATGACAGAGAACTTCTTTTTAAAATGTTTTGTTGTTACTGTGTGTTGTGAATGCGTGACGCCTGTGAGGGGTCTCGGTGCAGATCCTTCCACTTTTATGCAGCTCCAGGGATTGACCTCAGGTCCCCAGGCTCGCATGGCCATCTTGCCATCCTTGAGTCACATAGCTTAGTGAGTGAAGGTTTGTAGTAAGGGTGAAACTGAAGGTAATCTCTGTCTGAGGAAAACCGTGGGCATTCTGTCCTATGTACATGTGAGGCACCCCTCCCCCAGCTAGTACAATCACTTCATTTGTAAAATGTAAACTGGAGCAGCACCGGCTCCAGCAGCCGCTCTGTTACTGTAACATATCATGGAGGTCTATTCAGAAAGGGCTAGGTGCACTAGATGGCGGTTTGCTTGATACCTGCTCTTCTGTAGGAATTCAGGCCAACACAATTTATAAGTATTCCTTATGGACAGCAAAAGTTTGCAATGAAGTGATCAGAACCTATCTGCTATTTTAAAGGAAAACCAGCACTAAGCTTCATGGTAACAAGAAAAAAATTAAATGTGAACGCTATAACTGGTGAAAGAAAGGGTCTATCTTTGTTCAGAGGTTTGTTTTCTTGATTTATTATCTGCTTTCTGCCGGGAGTTCTGCAGCACAGCTAAGGATCACCCATTAAGTAGCACTGTCCAAGGTGGCAGGCCTCACACTTTACTATACTTCAGACTTATTTATGGTGCCTAAGCAAACACAGACTGGGCAGCAAGCTCAGGAATCTGCATTTTAATCAGTATCTCTATGCTCCTGATGAGACTCAGAAGCATACCCAGGTAAACCAAGCTTCGGTGGCTCAGCCTATAATTCCTGTTCCTTAAGAAGCTCCTCCTCAGGAGGCAGGGGGTCTCAAGTTTAAAGTCACCGAGACTCAAAAGCCAAGTTCTATGCCAATATCCTGTGTAAGAAACTCTATTTTGCCCATTTAAAAAAAAAATAGCTAAGAAACACTACTTAAGTGGTTTCATTTCAGTAACATTTAATCTTGAGCTCTTAACTTTACTAATAAAAATGCTTGGTTTAGTTAGGTGGTGGTGGTAGCATATGCCTTTAATCCTAGCATTTGGGAGGCAGAGGAAAGTGGATCTCTGTGAGTTCGAGGCCAGCCTGGTCTACACAGGTAGTTCTAGAATAGCTAGGGCTCCATAGAGAAACCCAGTCACGGAAAGACTAACTAAAAACAAAACAAAACAAAACAAAACAAAACAAAACAAAAACCCTTGGTTTAAAAAAAAAAACAAACCTGTTCTGTGTATCAGACATAGTCTGAACAAAACTCAGAATTACACAATAGAAAACCAGCCTATCTACTGATACGCAATGAAACTGGGTTTCCTATTGATTTTAAGACGAAAGCACGGAAGTTAATTTGAAACAACAAAAAATTACAACTCAGGACTCTTGTGTATAAGGCAATAACATTTTGTTTATTGAAAATATTTATAAAGGAAAACTTTAAATTAATTTGCAAGACTACTCAGTAATAGTTTTTGTAATTATTATACCCAATAATGGAGGTTTTAATATGCTGGATTTTTTTCACAGAATAAACTACTTTTTGTAAAAAATTATCATACATTACTGTGTATTTCTTATATGATAATTCTAAGACAGATTTCTGAACTTCTTGTGTACATAGGCACACCTGAGATATGACATTTCTAAAATTCAAGCACACAAACACACTTCATGCCTCAATAGCTCAACTTTCAGTCTCATTCTGTAGCTGAAATTGCTTATATATTAACAAAGCTGGCCAGCTTCCCTTTCATTAAAAACAGAGGCAGGGGCTGAGCGTCACCTTTCACCAGCTGGCTTCCTGGACTGTTCAGATAGAAAGCCAGAGGCCAGCACAGTTTACTTTGGCTCCTATGCAAATATCTAAAAGCAGTTTTCAAACTTCAAAGGCTTTCCAGGAAATAAACGCTCACAGGCAACTTCAGAGAAAAACCTTCCAGCCCCTCGACGATCATATGGGCTCTGAAACTGAGTCTGTGTACCCTATCACCTGAATCCATTCCACTTGTTACACACCTGTACAGTGTGTGTATGTAACTACCATCAAAATCCCACTGGGAGATACTGACTCTATTTGGCCAGTGCTCATTTTTAGTTTGTAAAGTACTTAATGTACTTAATAATTTTACTTTCCCCCACCCCAAGTGGAAATTTGATTTGAAAACCTTTTGGGTATCAATTTTAAAATGAGGGATGATTTCAGGATGTGTGAGCAAAACCCCCAGGGGCATCTCACTCAGAGCCGTCTGGAGCAGCTGCTGCAGGGCAGCTGAGGATGGCTGTGAAACGGGCTGGTGCCTTGCAGGAGTCTGCACAGGACATGGTCCCCAGCCAGGTGGGCAGCTCTCCCACAACTGCCTCAGCCACATTTTCAGCTCCAACCTACTGCACTCTGAGCTGACCTCCTCAGGCATCCTCAGCCCAGTCTCTCCTAAAAGGCTTTGCCTCCTTTCTGCTGGGTCTCAAGCTTACTTAAGAAACAGATGCTGGAGAACAGCCCAGTGAGCTGCAGTAGCCTCTCTTTCCAAGCTTGGAATGCACCACGGGAGGCAGCTGGAAGGGAAGACACTCGCCCGAACCTTGCATGGATAGGGCAGAGAAATCGTTTCCAAACCCTGTATAAGTGATACGTTCTCAGCTAATAACACAGATAAGGCCAGAGGAAACCGGTAATAAAACAACTGCAACTATCATGCATTTGTCTCCAGCTTTAGAAAAGTTTCTGCTCCATTCCTTTTAAAAGTTTCTGTTTGTTTTTAAATTAGGTATAACATACACAGAATATCTGTGAACCTAGTGAACCGTATCAGAAGAATTCTTTCTCCCATCATTCCCTAGCACCTGACTTGAGATATCATAGTCTGGCTGTCTGGCTAGCCTACTGCTATAATGCCTATGAATGGACCCTTGGGCCTGGCTTCTTTTTTTCTCAACTTCACCATGGCTGTGCATTTGCAGGCGCTTCATCCTCTCTGCAGTGTGACATCCCACTATAAACACATCTAACACCTCAGTAAAACCCAAAGGCCGAGAAGAGTTAACAAAGCAGGGCACAGCAGCAGCCAAGAACATGAGAGATACAATTTACTTTCTTTCAATCAAAACAAGTGTTTGATTTCTGTATCTGAGTATGTACCTGCGTATGTGTGTATAGTATGTGCAGGTGTGTGCATTGTACTTGGTATAGGTCAGGGGCTGATCATAGGTATCTTCAACTGCTCCCCACCTTATACTTGTGTGTGATGCGTGTGCAAACTCACTTGCACGAGTGTGGGTGCACACACAAAGGTCAGAGGACAACCTTCAGTTCTCCTTCCACCTTGAGGGAGTTCAGCACTGTATATACCTGGTTAGCTAGCCTGCCAGCATCTGGAACTCTTTTTCTATTTCACTGCAAAAAGCCTGGGATTCTAGATCATCAGACCCAGATTTAGTTCTGCCGATTCAAATTCATTCTTACATAGTCAACCCTCTATAATTCACCCATCTCTCTAGCCCTTCCACTTAATCTTTTGAAACAGAGTCCCTCACTGAACTTAAAATTCACCAATTTGCTAGCCTGGCTGGCCTAGTCCCTAGACAAGGGATCCTTCTGTCTCTGCCTACCCAGGAATGGAATTGTGAGCACACAATACCACACCCGACCATTCTCACTGGGGCTAGGGATCTGACCAGGTCCTCGTGCTTGCACGGAAAGCACTTTGCCAACAGAGCCATATTCCTAGCTCCTAGATCAAGTATTTGAATTATGAATCATGTAAACCTGCAGGGATGAAAATAATGTCTCCTACTGCCTCAACCAGCCTACATGCCTAACAGCCTAACCAATATAAAGAGACCTAGCATGTAACTTAGATCTAAGGAGTTTTCCTACAAAGCTTCATGGTCCACTCAGCGTCTGCCTACCCACCTGGCCGAAGCCTGAAACCTTAGACCTTCCTCCCTTTTTTTACAGTTGAGCTGGGCCACCTCCTCTTCACATCAAGTGGCAGGCAAGGCCAGGACTAAAGCGGGCTAGTTGACAAGCTTTGGGGGACTTACCCCCAAGTATAGGGACAGTAATCGAAGTCAATCTTCAGTACACTAATCTAAGTGCTGTGAAGAAAACCCGCATTTTCAGCAAATGTAGCCAGCTGCCCAGAACACTTCCCAGCTCCCCACAGCTCACTGTCTCCATGCTCCATTAATCCAATTATTCCCTTCCTTGTTAGGAGATGACATGGAAGCACACATAATTAATGCAGTATCTTATGTTCTCATTTAATTTGAGATCTATGTTAGATTTAATTCCAGACACATTTGTTTCTGTTGCTGCTGCATTCAATTTAAAACAGGCACAAACTTAGCTATGGCATCCCTGCGCGATGTTATTAAAGCCATACATCTGTAGTGATATTGAACAATTCCTGATGTCTAACTTCTTTATTGTTTTCATGTACAACAAGGAGTATTTTGTCTTATCTTTCATTTAGCAAAGGAATGTTCTTATTGTTAGTGAACAATAAGCCCATGTGCTTATTAAATAAGAATGCATTTTACATTTGAAAAATAAAATATCTGGTGAGCAGATTTATATGCAGGAAGCTGAGGTTGGAATCAGTAATGACTCCATACTTACGGGTACTATTAGCTTCGAGCATTTGAAGAATTTCTGTGGTTAAAATGACAAATCCTTAACCATGGTGAAGATGATGTCACAGCTAGAAAGATCAGCAATGCACAGAAAACCAGTTCAATAGGCCAGGCATGACTCTGTAAGGTGCTGCAGATTCTGTAGGAGTTGAGATCTCCAAGCTTGAGCTGTAAGAGAGCTTCATCTGTCTCTGACCTCTGGAGGGAGTGAAAGATGTTCTGGAAGGTCAGGTACCATTTGATTAAGCAACAAAGGATGGTGGGGCATCCCTGAAGAAACTGAGCAAAGGGTAAAGATGAAATCATGAGTATAAAGTGCTGACTCTTGTTTAGGGGACAGAATAGGAGAAAGCTAGACCAGTGGGATGATGACCAGAGAGACAGTGCTAAGTGCAAAGAACCCTCAAATGTCAAAAATCTGACAGAGGTTACTTTCTAACAAACAAACAAACCAACCAACCAACCAACCTACCACCATCCGCCACCCCTGCTATCCCTCACTCCTTACTTCTCTGCTGCTTCCTGCACCTATCATCACCTGGCACATGTTGATTATTTTATATCCACCCCTTATACAGCGGACCCACTAGACTTCAATGTGTTATCCCAAGTCTGGACATGCACGAGAAGTGACAGTGCTCAGTAAGTGCTGGCTGCTGAGTCAGTAACTGAGTAGTTACTTAGTTCACTTCAGAAATTGTGCTGACTTCATTTAGAAAGCATTAAGAATAAAGCAAGGGCCAGAAATTTAAATTTGTGGTATCACAACCAGACTTCAAAGCCTCACCTGGTCCATTTTTGAGACTGTAAACAGTCATCTGGGGTCATCTGGGGTCAGGGCTGGTGGACTGACTCTTCATAAAGATGGTATGAAATGGTGTAAGAGGCCCTAGTGGCTTTCCTCAGGGATGTTTCCTTAGGAAATTGGAATTACCAGCAATCACAACAAACTGCTTGCTGGGCATGGTGGAACAAGCCTATACACCTAGCCCTTCAGTATTTGAGGCCAGTATTGTGAGTTTAAGGCTTCATAGTAAAACCATCTCAAACAAACACACAAAACAAACTCAACCCAAAATAACCCAAACTGCTACAAGCTAGCATCTTCATCTTCCTAGGATAATGCTTTAACAAAAGTCTGTATCAGAATATATGTATCTATAAAAGTAGATGACAGTTCCCTCTTCCTTCTCTGATCTTTACTAAGATAATGTACTGACTAATAATGTTGACGAGATTCTTACTTCTTCATAGACATATCTTGTTTGAGAGAAACAAATTTCTTATGACTTTCTATGTTGGAGAAGTAAGATTCCTGTGACAATCTTAGGAAACAGGTAACCTAAATTTTGTTAGTAGCCATTAATTTTGTTAGTGGTTATTTGGCAACATTAATGCTTCATTTTTGAAAGTAGCAACAGCTCTTAATATCCACAACAGTAAGTTATGTTTGCCTTAAACATAGGAAATAAATTGTGATAATTTTACAATTGCCATAAAATACATTAGAAAGTCACTGGCTTTCTTTTCTCTTTAGCCTGTTCCTTGCTTGCTTTCTGTCTTAGAAATTTAAACTCGTCTGACTAGTAAATTGTTCCCGATTGTAGCGCGCGTTCTCTCTCTCTCTCTCTCTCTCTCTCTCTCTCTCTCTCTCTCTCTCTCTCTCTCTCTCTCTCTCTCTCTCTCTCTCCAAGAACATAAAACTGGGAATAGTGCCCATCCAGTGTGATTTTTGGTAGTTTCTTTTACTGAAGCCAAATTCACTCAGTGGCATTTGTCACCAGCTTATAATCCTGGATTGGTACACCATGTGACTACATAACCTCTGGAGAATTTCCTCAGCAGAAATTTAGGAAAAATAAATAGAACACAATACTGTTTACTAAATCAACACAAGAGGTGTCAAGTGCAAGGGAAAGGCCCATTTCTTTCCTATCTTTCTATGAACTAAATCAGACCACAAAGCTGTATTTTGAGAGGTGGGGGTGAGACCACAACATGGAATTAATTTATAGCTATCAGGGTACAGGAATCTGCATTTTAAACAAGCCCTGAAATAGTTCTAACATGTGAGGAGCAGGTGCGCTCAAGCGCTGCTTCTTGGCAGTTTGCCGCACTGTGGGTGCGATTTTTTCCCTAACTGAGCCACAATGCGCAGACTCGCCACTTTGGGCTGTTTGAGGTGCACCAATGAGGCATGCCCATGTGGCAGGTGCTGATTGGGACAGGCAGGGGTATAAAAAGGACGGCTGTTAAGGGGCTAGATCAGAAGAGCTTCCAGAAAGAGAGGAGAGTAGGGGCATCCAGAGAGATAGGAGAAAGGCATCTAGAGAGAGGAGAGGACAGACGGGCATCCAGAGAGAGGAAAGGACAGAAGGGCATCCAGAGAAAGAGAGGAGAGAAGGGCTTCCATAGAGAGAGGATAGTAAAGGATCCTGAATAAAACTGTGTTGAGAAAAACTCTGAGTTGCATCCTTCCTGTCCGCTGGGCGGATAGAGAAGTGACACTAACACAGTTGGCCTATTAGTGCACAGTCTGAGTGCCCAGGAAGCCCACGCCCACGCTCTGTCTCCGGGTTTATAGTCTTGAGATTTTCACTTCCCAGGCAAGACACTTGCTAAACACTAGGGAGGTTTTGTTGGGGTGACTTTTTTTTCTTTTTTACTTAGTATGAAGGTGTGTCTCTGTATTTCAATAGTTAATTCTGTACTGTCAGAGAGCCACGTGCAGGCAGGATTCTGGTACTGTCATTTCTATGGCCATTCACTGGGTTTTCTATTTTGTAAAAGGCAAAAGATTTATGTGATCTGAAGAGAAACCAGAGTATATGGCTTTTCTATTTTGTAAAGTGTTCTTTCTCATTTGCCTAAAGGCAATCTAGAGACGTTATCAAAGGCTGTCACTGCTAATTGGTTATAAAAAAAAAAAAAAAAGAGCTGACAGCCAATAGCTGGGCAAGAAGTAAGGTAAAATTTCCAGGCAGAATGACCCAGAAAGAAGACTGTAGAAGAGAGGAAAAATGACAGCAGACACAGGGGTACAAACCAAGCCAGTGGGGGAACACACAGGTCTATAGAGCTAGCCACCAGGCAGATCTTTCAGGTCAAATTTAATGGTAGCTGGGAGACTGCAACAGCAAAAGTCTATGCTTTAAACTATAACAGAAGTCTCATGTCATTATTCATACTGCAGGTGGGTCGAAGAAAGTCCTGTAAGGCTTGCTTGTTGTTGTGTATGTTGTGGATTACAAGATTTGTGTGTGTGACTGTGAAGGACAGAAGAGGGGGTTGGGTTCTTCAGAACTGGAGTTACAGGCAGTTGTGAATCATAATATGGGTGCTGGGAATTGAACTCCGCAAGAACAGTACACATCCTTAACCACTGATTCATCTCTCCAGCCCCTGGAATCATTAAGTTATTAACACTGTTTACCTAATTGCAAAACCATTTTAAAATTTTAATCTACTTGGCTCAGTTGATTTGACATAGCTAGTGTGGCCAATGGCTAATAGATTTTGCCAACTTAATATCCTTTTCAAATCTTAGAAGCAATGCTTGAGCTGAGCTACATAAAATCATGTCTGTTTTTAAACCTAAGCCTTAGTTTCTTCAATTGAAGTGGTTATAATTGTATCTCTTAAAAGAGTTGTATGGGGGGCTGGAGAGATGGCTCCGTGGTTAAGAGTACTGACTGCTCTTCCAGAGGTCCTGAGTTCAATTCCCAGCAAACACATGGTGGCTCACAACCATCTGTAATGAGATCTGATGCCCTCTTCAAGTGTGTCTGAAGACAGCGACAGTGTACTCACATAAAATAAATAAAATTAAAAAAAAAAAAAGAGTTGTATGGAAGTCCAGTAAGATAGCATACTACTTAGCTCAGTATTGGACACACAATGTATCTTCTGCACAGCTTAGAAAATGTGTTCCATCCACTGAGCTCACATCTCCCTATCCCAGCTGGCAATGAAACTCAATGGTAGAGCGAGCACTTGCCAAGTGTGAGTTCTGGGTTTGATCACCACCAACAAAAAACAACAGACTTTCTGTCTCAATTGAGTCCCATTGTTGATGCTTGTACATAGTAAAACATTTGCTAATTTCCCCAAACCTTTATAAGCCTTTATGTAAAGAAAATATTTTGTTATGGACAGTTGTAAACTGAAGTTTATATCTCAAACAGTTTTTTGGAGACCATATCCATTCCAAGTCTATGGTATGAGCAACGGTATGCTGACTGAACGAGTTCAGTATAGAATTAAACACTGGCACAAACGTGGAATTCTCTCTTGAAAATGCTGGCCTTTTAAATTAACAAAATAAGACACTAAAAGCCAAAAAGGAGATCATATAATAGGTTTAAAAATAAACTAGAAAAAGCTTAAATCTCAAGGTTAATTCCTACTTTATGGAAAGAAATTAAGTATTCCAAAGCAAAGGCAAAGGAGAACAAGAGAATAAATATTGCATGACATTAGTCACAATAAGGAGCACTCTCATCCTGGCTGAAATATATTCTTAAATCAACTTCAAAATGTAGCTGCATTTGTAGGCTGAACAGCATGAAAGCCACAGGACGGTAATTAACATAATACATCATCTTGTGGACTTTTCATAGAATCTGACAGGGCCCTTTGAGATATTGCTTATTAGAGACCACAGAACACCCCTACCATCACCCTCTTTTTATTACACTGCCAGGCACTGAATCAAGAGTACCTTCTGATATGTCTGAATATCTGCCACTGGTGCAATACATAAAATATACAGTGCGCTGCTGCCAGCAGACTTTGAAATACAGCATAGCATATACAATTCCCAGGGACAATCTTGCTTTTCACTCTGACTTTCCTTGACTGGAGGCAGGGCTGAAGACACATAAATTCATTACAGATTCAACGTTTACATTTCCCACAGACTCAGTAATGAAGCCGCAGCTGTACCCTCACACAGCTAGCCCTTCTACAGTTCCTTTTTTACTGATTTAAGAATGCAGCACAGAGTATCTTACACAGGCATTTCCAATCAACCCACACGTTTGTCCAGTGCTTTTAAAACAATCCCTAAAAGAAACATTGAAAGATTCGATTAAATAGTAAATCATTTCCCAGAGTAAAAATGAATCTCTTCATACTTTAGGATTTAGCCTGGACAGCACTGCACCTCAGTGAGCTGACAGACAAACCTTTGACTTTGCTGTGCATACCTACCTTTTAATTTCTAAGTAGCTCAACTTTAAAAGAGCAATTATTCATATATGAAAAGGGGATTTTAGGATAATATAAATCCCCCACAGGAAATAAAAAAAAAAAATAGCAAAGATTAAAGCAACAACAAAATCAAAACAAAACAACAACCCTCAAACAAAAACCCTACCCATAAATCCCTCCCTGAGAGAGTGTCATTGGATACATTTTGATTTTCCAATTACTTTCTCCTTCCTTTAGTGAAGTGGAAACTTCTGTTGTTTTTGTTTTGTTTTTTAAGTCAGTTACATCAAATGATGTTTGGCTGGAGCACACAGGTGAAAGGACTCATGTTAAGAAGGAATATAAACATAACTCAGCAGATGATGGACCACACTGGATGGTATTTGTACGCCTTGCCATTCCTTACTGGTCATCATTTGTCTGTACTTCATAGAAAGAAATGTTCCAAAAAACATATGGTGGTGTTCTGGTAGCTTCTTGCCGCTTCTGTGGACTCAGTCCAACTGGCAGAGTGAAGTGGAAGTTTCTGGATATGTCAGCTGATACGGACTCATGAGATGCTTTGCTGAGGCAAGACATGTGAGAGGACACGTGATGTTTGGAGGGCGTATAAACAGGACTCCACGGACAGCCACAGTGGGCTAGCTTTGCAACGCTTCGTTGGTCTCAAGTCTTCACTGATCTTCACTTTGTTGAGAGAGGCAGGACAGAGAACTTCTGGCGGTCCTGCCTGTCCCGGTTGCTCCTACTGACTTGTGCCCACTCAGCAGAGACCTGGCTGTTTCGGCTGGGTTGTGCCAATGCTACTGATTTGTGTTTGCTATCCTGACACTACTGAACTAGACTGTTGGTATCCTGACAATTGGAGATTAAAATCGCCCCAAGGAACTACTTCTAAATAGCATGCATCAGAGCCTAGAGGCGTCTTCTGGATCGACCTGCTATTGCTGATTTATGAGTGGTGTGAGTGGGTCGAGCTACCATTACTGATTCATGTAAACTGAACTGCTGATATTCTGACAAAGCAAATTGGATTTGCTCCAAAGAACTATCTCTAAACAGGTCCACTTCCCCTATACCGTAATAACCTTTTCCACTACCTCTGGTGGGTGGAGGTCTAGAAGGGAGGTTAAAGTGTTTAAGAACGCTTATTAAAAAGTAGGTTTCAAAAATCTACACCAACACTTTAGTGCTGAGGAAGAACCCAAGGTGCTGCACATAACTAGCAAAAGGTTCTATGAAATCACAGACCCATACCCTCAGACCTCAACTTAAAATCTAATTACAAATACTACCCATTCTGATCTAACTGCAGTCTTTGTTTTCTTTTTGTGTCCTATTTTATTTTTCTTCGGAAATATTGCTTTCTCATATACTTAAGAGGATCTTAGGCTGTTAACACAGACTGGCTAAGATAGCATTCCTGATACATTCCTTCCCATCACTCAGGATTTGGAATTGAACTTTCTATCCACAGTTGACTGAGAAATCTCTTCCTCACTTGACTCTAAAGCACTCCTTATGCCCACTCCCATGCTGGTTCAACTGTTCACACTGCAGCAAGAACAAGACTTCTAGGGAAGACACACAAAGGGAGCCACTATGATGAGCCAGGATGTGCTGGGCAGATGCGAGAGACAGAGAAGCAGAACAGGTTGAGCACTGTGAAGAGAGGAGGACCTGGAGATGCAAGGATGGACAGGAAGAGCCTGATGTGAGCAGCCTGCTCTGCCACCTGAGGCCATGAAGTCCTGGCCATGTTGCCACTGAAGGCCATGTCTGGGTCCTTTGTCTCTGGCTCCTTTTATACCAAAGGCTCCTTTTATATCAGAAGTCCCTGGTCTGGGCTGCCACCTGGTACCATGTTAATGTCCAAGAGCTGTGCCCTTGGAAGAGCAGGCCCTGATGGCCAGGGTACAGGTGAGCTGGGCCCTCATATACTGTGTGGTGGTACAGGCAAGGGAGAGATGCCTGCAGCACTTGGGAGAGCAGCCCACACCTCCATTGGGCAGTGTAGTAAGGAAAGGGTGCAGGAGAGTGGGTACCAAGGGCAGGAGAGCAGGAGCGCTGGTCCTGCCCCTTGAAGGTTGCAGCTTTACGTGAGCTAGCCTGGGCAGTGCTGCAGAGTTCATCCTGGTGGTGTGGGTGCAGGAGAGCTGGTGGGCTGACCAACTCAGCTACCACCCAGGTCCAGATCCAAGGCTTGAGTCGGCCCAGCCCAACAACTACCCTACCTATGAACTGCTAGAGAACATGAAGGGGCAGGTCCTACAGATCCAAACCTCAGGATCTTCATGACACAGGGCAACAACAGGATATCCCAGAGGAATCCAGGTGAGGATCCAATATTGATAATACAGCAGAAGACAGAGACTTCAAACCAGACCAGTGACTCATTGCAATGAACATTTGCAAGTAAAGCTGTTTGGGCAAAAGGGGACACTGTATGAGGGGGCAAGATGAGTAGGATTAGAGCACACGGTATGAAATTCACAAAGAATGGGGAAAGGTTAAAAAAGAAAAGTCTTCTAAACTCCATGTATGTCCAGGCTGCTCTCCTGCTCAGCCTCCACAAATTTCTCTCACAAGCCCTGATCACCGCAGTTCCAGTCTTGACTCCCACCCAAAGTAGCATCAGTCAAGGTTTCAAATGTCCTCTTCTTTCAGTAACTTAGGAGTGTCTCTATTTAAAGAGTTTGTACAACACGAGTCCTCCTTCAGGAATACTTCTGCCCTCCATTTCTCATGCTCTCTTCACTCACAGCCAAAGGCCACTCCTCGGGGATCTTCCCAAAAGGCAACGACCCCCCACCCCCCCGCCCCGACCACTATCACGTCTTTCCTACCACAGCATCTCTAACAATGTGTGTGACATAGCTGTGTGATTATCTGGCTAACATCTATGATAGAACCTTAGAGCATAAGCTTCATGAAGTAAGGGGTGTTTTATCTTCACATGGATCCACCCATGTTTGAAGAAATAAAGAGCAGGCATTAATAAAACAAGTGAATTAATGAGTATCAAAACATATACAATAAAACTGTCAAGAAAACTATAAAGCTGCAAAAAATCAGAAAGTTATGTCCTATTCTTTTAAAAGTGATTTACTATTACTTTTGGTGAAGGTGGGTGTCATGGTGTGTGTGGAGATCAGAGAACAACATTTGTGAGTCAGTTCTCTCCTGATAGTGTGTGAGCCTTGGAACTGGATTTAGGTTGTCTGGACTGTTAACAAAGTGCTTTCACCTGCTGAGCAATCCTGAAGGCCATATGTCCTTTTCCTTTCTAGAAATCTTACTATTTGTATGTCTGTTTCAACTTTCAACAAAATACATTCAGTGGTGCAACAGGGCAGCACAGCTTCAAATGCCATGCGCATGTGCACTGCGGCTGTCAGACCCTGATGTCATCCCTTCTGTGAGAACAACCAGGGTAGTTGGAGACTAGAAGTAGGAAAAGAAAGAGGACCTTTGGCAGTGAGGTGTTGGGAGGACTCAGAGAAGGTGCTAGCTTAGGTGTAGAACACCGCTTTGCAGGTAAGGAGGCTGCTGAGACACAAGAGAACCACCATGCTGGTCAAGAGCTCGAGCTTGGACACCAGACTGCCAGGGTCAGAACTGTACTCCTCTCACCTGGTTATTACAGTGTGATCTTCAGTAACCGTAATCTTCCTGTGACTCAGCCTCTTCACCTGTAAAGTGGCTTTTGTATCATTCTATTATCACAACATTGTAAGAGCTGAATTATCGTGAGGTTAAAAAAAAAGTCATTAGAGATAATACACACCTCAGTTGGCCGTTTCTGCTGCTATATCTTACACTCCCTGGTCAGTGAGCTAACCAGTGACCCACATCCTGAAAAGGGGTTGGGTAAGTATTGCTCTGTCAGGTGTGTGACACTTGGGAGGCAAAGGCAGGAGGATTTCCATAAGTTCAATGCTGGTCTGGGCTACGAAGTAAGTTCCAGGATAGCTAGGGCTATATGGAGCAACCCATCTCAAAACATCCATGAGTCACCCCTGTCATCGGTTCATTAATACAAGAGAACTGAAGAATGTGATGGTCTCTGTCATGAGCTTGTCCAATTTCTCTGGCTTCAACAACTGAGAACAAACATAGCATGAGGTATCATATGATAGGTATGAAATGAAACATGATATCCACTATACAAGTTACCAGAAACCTGATTAGAAACCACTTCTTCTCTTCCATGTATACCTCATTTTTATGACTGCATATTTTAGTCAGTACAAATAAAAATATGAAGACATCTTATATAGAATGCATAATAATGTAAAAAACAAAAAGCATCTATTAATCAACCTGAAGAAAAAGACGTATGGTACATAAAGCACAAGGAAAACAAATAACATAAAAATGGAAATGTGTAAGACTCTAATAAATTACCTCCTCCTGAATTGAGTTATTAATATTCATTAAATTCCACCCAAGAAGCAATAACCTAATGGACAGAAGGAAGATGCTAATTTCTCTAAGTGGGTCAATGATGACAATAGAGCACATTCTAGAAAACCTCGCTGCACAATCAAAACTGTTTTTCTATGTAGATCAGCATCCTACCACCCAGTTATACATACAGGCAAAGAGAAAATTAAGGCCTTTGACAATGAGATGACTCCTTCCTGTAATAGCAAACAACTATACAGTGAACACTACATACTCAAGACTACAGTTATCTGGAAAAGAGATTCCAGACATTGTTTTTAAAAAAGACATAACTGTGTGCTTTGAATCAAATCTCAGTCAGATTCACAGAAACGATAAGTATTACAATTTTTATAGGAAGTCATTTTTTCTTCTTGAATGAAATTTAGTCATTAAAGTGAGTGCTATAAGTAACTCTCCTATACTTTATTTACTGATTATGTTAGAGGCCTTTAAACCTTCTCGATTGTACATCTCTATATGGAAAGGATGATTTTTTTAAAATTAACTTTTCTAGTTGGCATGCAAAAATAATGGGTTTCATTATGACATTTCAATACATATAGATAATTGGTAAAACTTATTTTGAGTTAACTCCTCCAAGAGTGGTGCCCCACCTCACTGCCTTTCCATCCACCCTGCTGTCATTCAATATATTAAGAACTATTGAAAATGCCGGGCAGTGGTGGCGCACACCTTTGATCCCAGCACTTGGGAGGCAGAGGCAGGTGGATTTCTGAGTTTGAGGCCAGCCTGGTCTACAGAGTGAGTTCCAGGACAGCCAAAGATACACAGAGATACCTTGTCTTGAAAAACAAAACAAAACAAAAGAATCAATGAAGTTGAATTCTTAGTATAAATAAAAAGCGGCAAATTTTCTTCAGATACTACAACGGATCACTGTGTGACTATATTGTAGACCAAAGAGCTATATTGCTCAAAGACATTGCTTTGTTACTTCAGTATTATTTTGTATTTATCTTTATTATTCTTCAATTATTACAAGCTATATGTACTTCTATAGGAAAATCAACAACTTTGTTCCTATAAATCACTTTGAGATGAAGAAAGGGATGAATAATGGTTTACTGACTTGTACATACATAATTATACACAAGTAGCAAGATTTACTAGTTACTACTGAACTAAGAAACATATGGATGCTGCTAATGTTTTAAAATTATTGTACTAAATATGGCCACACAATGAAACTATGCTCATGATCATCATTCACTACAGAAGTGTAAACTCAAACCACAATGAGATACAGCACTTCACATCCAGTTTTGATTTAGTTATAATTAAAGGCAAAATGCAACATATGTTGGCAAAGATCTAGAAGTTAGAGCCACATATACTGATGGGAAATGAAATGGCACAAGCATTTACAGCAACTGTTCAGCAGTCCTCAAGACAGCATCACAGAGGTACTATGTGATCCACCAAGCTCACCCCTAAGGTCCATGCCGAGAGAACCGGAAACATCTGTCCACATGAAAACCTGAACCTGAGTCTTCACAACTGAGCTGTTTCCATTAAACAACAAAAGGCAGAAACAGGCAGTGAATGGCCCCAAACGTACGCGTGTCTGTGTGTGTGTGTGTGTGTGTGTGTGTGTGTGTGTATGTGTAGCACTGACTGAACTGATGAGTTACTGACAGCATAAGGAGGGTGTAAAGTTGGGAGAGAGACATGGGGGAGAATCCTGGAGGGATCAGAGGGGAAAGTGGGGTGAATCAAATATACATTGTAGGACTGGAAAGACGGCTCAGTGGTTAAAAGCACTGGTGACTGACAGAGCACCCACCCAGATTCGACTGCCAGTGCCCCGTGGTGGCTCACAACCATAAATCCTGTTCCAGGGGATCTGATACACTCCTCTGGCCTCCATGGATGCAAAGACATATGTACAAAACACTCATATATGTAAAATAAAAAATGTAACTGACAAACATAGAAATTCTTAAAAAATAACATTTTTAAAAAGTCACAAGAGCCTAAATAAAAATTGAAAGTAAAGGTAGGGGAAAGCACGAGGAATGAAGCTCACAAACACTAGCCAGCGGTAAGAGAGGCACAATTCTGGAACTACATTAGAAACCATCACTGGACCTAGATGTGTCAATTTTATGTACACGAATTTACTGCAGAAGCTGCAAAACTGTTCACCAAATCCACTGTCCTCACTTTCAGAACTTCCCGGTTATACACGTCTAAGGCTCTTACAGGTGGGGCTTGAGAGTGGTTCTCTCCCTCCGGTGTTATCTGAGTCCCCTTGCACTTGGCTCTGCTCTGTGACAACTCATTTGACTTGCTACCTCTAGACAGAGTCCTGCCCAACCTGCACAGACTCACAGGGTCCAGTCAAACAAATTCCTTTCATTCCTTTTGAATTTTGTCAGTTCTGAAACTAATAATTGAAATGAAGAAAGGGTGGGCTTCCGGCTACCATTGAATCAACCGTTCTGTATAAAAGTCATTTAGAGCTGTGTTGATTTTTCCTCTGCCTTTGAGTTTGTGTTTGTAAGCTAGTTATGCGCTAGCTGAGCTGGCTGAGTTCAGAGCAGCTGGGAAAAGCCTAGCAGAGACAGATTCAAAGTATCACTTTCTCAGTTTTTGTTTTTGTTTTTTTGTCACTTAAAAACTCTTACTTTAAATTTAAAAAGAAATACACTGTAAAGAATGAAAGTAGAAAAATGTTTCTTCCTGATTTTGCTCAAAAGTCTGTCCTTAGTTTTCATTTTTCAGAAGTACCCACCATAGGTAAACCAATTAAAAGCTGAATGAGGTAATAAATGCCCTTTAGTCTCAGCACTGGGGAGGCCGGAAGCAGGCAGATCTCTATCCTGATCTACATAGTAAGTTGCAGGATAGCCAAGAGCTACATAGTGAGATCCTGTAAAAGAAGGGTTTAAAGCTATAAAATGTTAGATATAGTCTGTAAATTGCAATACTAAAAGTTGCTTTTTAGGAGCTAGAGAGACGGCTCACTGGTTAGAAGTAGTGGCGGCCACTGTTGCAAAGGACTTGGACTGGATTCCTAATACCCACATGGTTGAGTCACAACCATGGAACTGCAGTTCTTTGGTCAATGATACCCTATTCTGGTCTCTCTGGGCACCAGGCACACAAGCAGTACATAAACATATACCTGAGCAAACTACTCATATGCATTAAATAAAATAATTAAAAATAAACTGAAATTGCTTTCTACTGAATTAAGAATGTGGCTACAAACACCAAAAAGATTCATTTCAATGTTGCTTTGACTTAAGAATCATAGTCTCCATGAAGCATGGTGTTGCATGTCTTTAATCCCAGCACCTAGATGCAAAGGCAGGAGGATTTCTTGAGTTCCAGGCCATCCAGGGCTACACAGTAAATAATAGTATTTTTAAATCTTTGAGCCAGGTTACCAGTTGTCTGCAAAAATAAATTTACAATTTTAACATATCCAGGCTCATTTGTAGCTGAGGAGAAAGGGTTCTGAATAAATTATGAGGCCTGGTTAAGAAAGCCTTGGCTTTCATTTATCACAGCCGCTTAATTGCTCATCCAGCCACACCCTCTTTAGTTATAAATCACCCTAAAACAGACTAACAAACGTGTTATCTGAAGGCAACCAATTTAGTCTTACAAAGTCATTCAATTCGATTAACAATACCAAGCTTTAGCAATTATTTGGAACCAAGTTTGTTTTTTAAAATAAAATTGTTTTATTTTATGACACTGGGGTTTGACATGTAGCCCATACTGTGCTTAAGCTAGCCATCCCAAGTGTTGGGATCACAAGCAGAGCCACCGAGCCAGCTCAGAACAACCCAAGTTATCTTGAGAGAGCAGAACTGGGAGGAGTTGTTCCCACTGCTGTTAGTGTCATCCTACCTGAATATGGCCTCCTGAGGCTCACAGTGGGCATTGCTTAATTAGCAGGTGAATGAATGGTTGTGGCTTGCCTTAGAACCTTGTCCACATGGGGAACTGCACACATGCTTTACTGAAGAGTTCTGTGTTCTGGAGTATGTAGTTAACAAGGATCCCCAGGGAGCCCTACACTCTGCCCTTGACAATGATCTGTCCCCTCTTCTCCAAATGCCTTCAGCCTGCTGTATGTGATCAGTCACTCTTACCTGGGTCACTAATACATAAAACATGCTCTTCTAAGACAATGAACTGTTTGGACACCATGAGATCATACATACAGCTTTCACATGTGACCCCAGCTTGTCTTTCGGCACAAGCCTGCCACCTCCCTTGACTCTTTTCTCAAGCCACACTCAACTCCTTGCCTTCTTCGATACTCTTCATGCGTCCACAGTCCTACCACCTCTGTCCATGTTCTTTGCAATGATTTTCCCATGTGTTCGTGAAGGCCAAATCAACTGTTCCACACTGTATTTCACTACATCTTATGCTTGGATAGGTGATCTGTCTGCCCCATTTAAATAATGCTATCCCCACGGACAGATAATTTGACATTCATCTTTGATTCTTCACCCGCCCTGCCCCCCCAGCATAAGTGTTTGCTATATCACATAGCTAGCTGATGTTGAAAATGGCGAAATGCAAATGACTTGTCTAAAGGTCTAGCGGGGAGTCTGGGAGGGAGCAGGAAGACACACATGGCTTTCTTGTTCCTGATAGAAAGATAATCCTTATGTTAAAGTCTGGCTCCTTTTTAAAAGGATTCTCAGGGGATAAAAAAGATTTCTTTAAATCTTTTGGGGATCTAACCTAACACCTAACCCATGGACAAGGAATGGGCAATGACCTGGAAAGAAAGGGGGGAAAGAGAGCAATAGTTCAGGCAACAGTCAGAATCAGTTTCACTGCCTAAGGAGTGCCCGAGCGAGCAAGCAAACAAGCGAGCAGAACCAGAGCGCTCTAAGGACGGACACGCACACACACACACACACACACACACACACACACACACACACACACACACACAAAACTGCCAATGCTGCCAACTCTGTCATCAGAGCTCAGGCCCTTTCCTCAGTGCCTCACCTTACAATTTTGCATTTGGTTTTTATAAATGCATTGTTAATTTGTAAATGTGGTTGCTAGCCAGCAGGAGGCATCAATTAAAAAAATATTTTACTCTAAATTCTGTACAGCCAGGCTACACAGTTCTCAGACAAATATTCTTTCACGGGGAAGAAGATGGTAAAAAGACTTGAATTTGTTGATGGTCTCATATCTTTCAACACTTCTGTCTCACGCCTTCCTGTAAGGAAGTGTGAGAAAAGGTAAACAGAACCTTCCAATAAGAACACACACACAAAGTACATGTATATGCAAGTACGTGCACCCAAGGTGTACACATTTTACATATTCCTATCCTATAGTTCACTGTTCAAGTACATGCCAGTATGTCTCTAAAGGAATAACCTTTCTGCCCATATAAAACATCTTATACTCACTGCACATAACAGTAGTAGTAGCTCTGTCTGTGCCCATCTCAAGTACAGAACTTCCAAGAACATTCTTGTCCTGGAAACTTCATCCTGACTCCTCTCTCTAGCTATGTGGCTAATCAAGGACTGAACTTAATATTATTTCTAGGGTAGAGGCCTGATGCTCCTAAGACTGGATCAGGGGCTAGTACGTAATGCTATGACATGGGTTCTGTCAACTGACAGACATGACAGCATCTAGCACAAATAACTTCACAAATAAATCAGGAGTTGGAGATAAAGCAAATCTATACTAAGGAAGCCCAGGTTGAAGACGGCAGAAACTAGATGGTATCTGCACCCCGGAGAAACGCTTGCCTGAAGATCTATAAGGCAATTAATTTTTTCCTCCGGTTTAACTCAGTTTCTATTTCTGACAAAAGAAACCATTAATTATTGTGTCACCATGAACCAAATAACAGGAAGCAACATATACCTTTATTAATTTTTAGAAGCTCATTAAATTCAATTTTACATTAGTAATTTTTCAAAATGGACAGTGAACAATTGAGACTATAGCCCTTCCTTCTGAACATATTTTGTTTCATAACAAAACCCTAAGATAAAAATTGTAAGAAAAAAATACACAGAGAACAATGAAAGTAAAAACTAGAAACAGACTCCATTGTAAACAAAAATGTGATACATTAATTCACTGGAAATGGGAACTATTCAATAAATTGTTCTAGAACCTTGCAGAAAATGACATCAAATCCCACCCCCAATATATTCTACTCTTGGAGTTTTAAATGTCAAACGAGAGTGAAGGAAAGGGGGACACAGAAGAAGCAGACGAACAAATAGATAATTAAGTGTGTGTTTTGGTTGCATGTATGCAGAAGGCAGCACAGGATCCCTGAAGGCTGAGTTACGACGGAGGCTGCAAGAGCGACAATTGCTCTTAACTGCCAAGCCATCTCTCCAGCCCCAAGTAACTATTTTTTTTTTTTTTTTAAAGCATTGCAAATGCTTGGAATCAATGCCACACCACATCACCTAACTATTTATGTGATCTCAAGGTAGGGAAAAGACTTTCTGAATAAAATACCAAAGGCAGAAAAGATGTCAGATTAAACAAACAAAAATGAAAGAATCATTACCACAAGAAAGTTTAAGAAAATCTATACTTCCTAAGATAGCATCAACAAAATTAGGACCAAATATATTTTCAATAGACAGGCCAGACAGGGCTATTATTTCTAACACACTCAGGTTTCACAAGTCAACCCTTCAGCCAATGACAGGCTGCGTGAAGCAGCAGTCTCATGATTACCACACAACAGGAAACTTCCTCTTGCTTAGTGGTCATCACACCTCATAGTACCACAGTGCAGTGCACTGACTGCCGGTAAGGTGAGGCAGTACATACCCTGGAGGGCAGCATGCACCCTGTACACAGCTCAGCACCTGGAGGAGACCGAGTGTATCCCTCTATATGCTAACTAAAACTCTCTAACCAGTTTAATGTACGCCTACACATACACACAAAAAGATGAAGAAAACAGCCTTAGGTAGGTCCTTTAACAGATACTAAAGATAAAGGTGAAGAGCATCCTGTAGCAGGAGACAGCAGGTCCACCTTTTATGGTCCCCCTGAAGATCATCCAAAGAGACAAGATGTGAAGGAGAAAGACAGTGAAATTAATGGTTCTGACTGTGAAAGCCTCTGCTAATGTGGGTGTTTATTTCTTGGATTTTAACTAAACTAGCTTAAAGTGCCTAAAAAAGAAAAAAAGAGAGAAAGAAAAAAAAAATCTGAGACTAAAGATAATAAAAATGTAATGAAAGAAAATGTTTTATCTTCCTACAATGAATTGTTTCTTAAGGTAACTATTATTACAAGAGTCAAAAAACTTAAAATTTTTCTAAATTTTGAAGTTAAAAAAACCAAAAAGTTGTGAGAACAAAACAGGAATAATAATCCTTGCAAGGTAATGGGAAACCAGAAGAGGAAAATATAGCTTGTCAGTTACCGGTTCCGCGCGCAGTTAAGAAGACTAAGAATAAGCTCCTGTTTGTCTTGTGTTAAGTCCTTGCAAGTAAAGGTTTCCATTTGTAATTAAGAAGTGTTCCTGATCCGTAGATCTGGGTAAAGTGCTTGGGCTCCATTCACATGATGCTTATACACTGTTCCTTGTCTTTTCATTTTATCTATGTATAACAGGCAACCTCTCCTCCCTGGGAACACCTTATCTCTTCTATAAAAGGAACTTCAAGAGGCCAGCAGGGCCTGCTCTTTCAAATCCTGACTTAGGACAAAACAGCCAGTTGGCCAGTCCCAGGTGTACCTCAAAATGCAGCTTTCTTTAACTGAATAGTGGATTTGGTCTTTTCTCCTCGAGATTCTCAGGTTTAACATTGTAAGCTAAGGTTAAGTTTTCACTGAAGAAGGCAGTTTTAAAGTGAGCTGAACACAGCTGGAGTACAGCTGCCCGCCTACAGCAGAGTATAGACATCTGCTGTGGCCTGCGGCCTTGATCCTGATGACATGCTTCAAAGCCTTATTAAGAACGCCTGGGTCCCCATGAAATCTGCTAGACCCAGGTTTACCTGAAAATTTGGGTAGGAATCAGGTTAGTGACCTTCATAAAATCAGAAGTGCTAATAAAAGACATAAAGTGTTAACTAAACTCAGTTCAGTTAAAAACCAAGCAATAAACACCCACATTAGCCCATCCTGCACCTGCCCATGGCCATCATTAACTGCTCCCTGAGCTCACTCAAAATGAGTCATGCTGGCTAAGCGTAAGCAAACTGTGTTAGACGGGAACACAGAACATTGCTGTACACTTATCTAAGTACCATTTACAATTTGGCATCAATAAATGTATCTGAGATGCACTCCCCTCAAAAGAGTATGCTAATGCTTGGCCCCTACTCACTCACCCAAAACAACTTTGGGTCCTACAAAGTCCATGCATGGTGTGTGATCTAAAAGACACATTACTTATTTTTTATCTATTATATTTTCATGGTACTTTTAAAATTTTTAGCTATGTTTAGACTCAGAAGCACCTACCACTGTACAATTATCTCCATTACTCATATAGTAGCATATTATACAAGTTTGTAGCCTTGGAGCACACACACTCATAAAAATTATTTTGTAAACAAAAAAGAGAGCCTTAAAGGAAATATGTTATTTTCTTACTGTTGTGACCTAACACCTGGCAAGAAACAGCTTCACTGAAGAGGTCTGCTTTGGCTGGTGTTTGGGGGATACAGTCCATTACAGTATGGTTGTAGGTGGCTCCTTTGCAATGGAAGCCTGTGGCAACTGCTTGTAGAACACAGAGCAGAGAAGGGGGAGTGCTGGTGTGTACCTGGCTCTCTTCTTATTAGGTCAGCTCCCACCCGTAGCCAATAGATGGTGCCAATCACATCAGAGTAGGTCTTTCTTCCTTAGTTAATCCTCTCTGGAAAACTGTCTCCTAGGTGATTCTAAATCCTGTCAGGTTAATAATATTACTTTTTGTCTGAGTCAGGGTTACTGTTTCTATGATGAAACACCATGACCAAAAGCAAGTTGGAGAATAAAGAAAATGCCCTACAGGCTTGCTTGCAGCCGTATCTAATAGAAAATTGTTCTCAACTGAGGCTCCCTTCGATAGGATTACTCTAGCATGTGCCTAGTTGCATAAAATTAGCCAGTACAACTTTACAGGAAGCTACACATGAGTCTATTGAAGAAACAAACATAAAAATGTGACTCATGACACAACAGGGCTCATCTAAACCATCCCAAGGTATTCAAGTGCCTGTCCTTAATTGTGGCTGTTTTTCTCCCATGGCTTTTCTCTTTTGTTTAGTCCCAATTGTGCTTAATGCATTAACTGTGTAGAGTCCACTTACACTGTCATCACATACTTTTGTATGTGTATATGGTCAAGTATACATAAATATACAGATAAGTAAATAAGTTAAATTTTAAAACTTAGAATAAAGAACCTAGGTTGGGCTCTAGGAAGTAAAGGTGAATTATGTTAAATTTATGTAACTCTCACAAAAACAGAAGTGTCAATTAGGTTTTTATTAATCTCACTGCTGTTTCCAGTCCAGTTTCTCTGAAGCCAACAGCATGTTGAAATTTGTTATCTTTCCATAGAATGGTGGGCCAGAACACAAAAACCACCTTGGAAACCTGCCATTACTGGCTCTTCAGAGTGGTTTTCTTGGACATTCTACTCATCCAAACAAATCTGTAAGAGTATGTCAGATGGATTCATGGCTGGATGCATTATATGCTATCTTTAGTGATGCCTAATTTTTATAGCTAATACAAGATGTGCAATTTCAATGAGAGTGAGAGAGAAAGAGAGAACAAACCCTAATGTATGTAACATGTATACTAAAGAAAGAATTAAAACAACTTCTTTGCTGGGCTGTGGTGGCCCAGGACTTTAATCCCAGCACTGGGAAGGCAGAGATGGGTAAATTTTGTTTGAGGTCAGCATGGTCTATTGAGTGAGTTCAAGGACAGCTAGGGCTACACAGAGAAATCCTGTCTAGAAAAATACAAAACAAAACCCACATCTCCTTCAAGTAGGTTGGATGTCTTTTCTAAATCGTTTTGCAGTGACATTCAAATGTGGTTTACAGCTGAGTTCCACAACTTGCTTCACAGGTTAGTGTGGATCAAAGCAACAGTCTTAGTATACTGGTGAACACATCAGACAACTCTGAAAATGTATTTCTGAATTGTATCATTAATTATAATTTGAGAATATAGAAAATGCTGCCAGGTTGTCTCCCATTAAAAAAAAAAATCAGGGGATAAACCAACCTTTTAAGTGGAAAGTACTACTTATATCCTCCATATATTAAAAATGATATATCCTTGTGTGAAGATGTTTGCTGCCACACGTGTACCACAATGTGAAGATTGGCCTATGTCTACAGGATTATACAATAAAGTATACAGTACTTTAAAGAAAAAAAGCATAATTGGGCATGGTCGTGCCTGTAATTCTAGCCCTTGGAAGGTCTAGAGGAAAGAAAATCAGAAGTTCAAGACTTTCCTATGAGAGGTGGGTGGGACAAGAGGGTGAGAGGGAGGTGCGGAAGAATGAATATATGAATGAATACATAATGAATGAATGAATGAACGAATGAATGAATGGGTGAGCGTATGAACCTAGAGAATAGGAGAGAACACATGCAAACTATATAAGGGACTTACATCCAGAATACAGACAACTCCAGAGAACTCTTACAACTCAAAGTAGAAAAAAGAACCTAACTTTAAAATGAACAAAGAATCTGAAAACTTTCAAAAGTATATATATATATATGTGTGTGTGTGTGTGACCAGTAAGAACACAAAAAATGTTCAATATCATTAGTTATTAAATTAATACAGGCACAATAACATAGCAATATTTGTTTGTATGTTTTAAAATAGGGTCTTCTTATGTAGCCCTGGGTGGCTTAGAACTTTTTATGTAGACCAGAGTTAGCCTCAAATTCACAAAGATTTGCCTGCCTCTGCCTCCTGTGTGTTGGGAGTACAGGAACAATTTTTAAAAGACAGAAAATAATGTGTTGGTGACACACATAAAACCAGGAGCCTTTGTGCATTAGTGCTAAGACTTTAAATCAAATCTTTAGAAAGCAGGTTAATGGCTTCTCGAAAACTTAAACACAGTGAGCATAGGCCTAGCAGTCCCGCCCTGAAGTCTAATTACAGGCATTACCAGGCCCACACAAAAATCACAGTAAATGCTCACATAATAACTTGTATATAATATTCATATTCATTGTAATAATGTTCATAATAGCAAACAGACCAAAGGTGCAAATAGGCTAACTGTCTGACCATCAGTTGAAGAAAAATAAAGTATGACATATTTATAGTAAAATGTTATTTGGCAATAAAAATTATCTAATATGGACTAATCCTGAAAATACTACACTAAATCATAGAAAGTAGTCACAAAAGGTTATAGTTTTGTTTTTTTTTATCCCACAAGACGTGGGAGGAAGCGGGCGGGAGCGAGCGGGATTCAAACACATACAGAGAGAGAGAGAGAGAGAGAGCACTCGCGCGGAGGGACCCGTGCCCTTTGCAGGCAGATGCCTTATGGGCTGTGCCACCGCTGGTTCGCTAAGGTTATAGTTTATATGAAATATATAGAATAAGTAAACTCATAGAAAGTACATAGCTGTTGCCCTTAAGAACTGGGAGGAGAGAGTGACTGCTGATGAACAGGGGCTTCTGCTGGGGCACAAGCATTTTAAAGGCGCTTTTCGTGGTCAGAGGTGGCTCAGTGCAGCACTCGTTACTCTTGCAGAGGTTCAGTTCCCAGTACCCACATGATGATTCACAAACAGCATTCATTTCTGACTCCTTGGGCACTAAGCAAGCATGTGATATTCACATATACATGCATAGAGACACTCACAAAATACATTTTAAAAAGAAAAAGGTGTCTTTTATAAAACACGAATCACATTTCAATAAAACTATTAAGAAAAACAACTAAATAAAAATCTATGATTTTTCAACTAGCATACTTTTCAAAACAACTAGAAGACACTCTCAGCAGGAGCCATCACTGACTGCAGGACTGTAATAGAAAGGTGCTAAGTTCCCTCTGGAATCCTCTGACTGACACTAAAACTGTAAATGTGGATTTGTAAAAGCAACTTAATTCTGGCAAGTTGTTTCCCCTACACACCGCTCTTTTGAAAAGAACTGAATGTTCTACAGAGTTCTGCTTTCTATATTCTCTGTGCCTATTCACCCTTTGTCCATACAAGGACTTGCATCTGTCCTTTTAGATTTGAACTGTGGACCCCAAAGTATGGGCATCAACCCCCTTTACATCCTAGCTCAAACATGTTTAAACTAAAGGGCATTAGCATCATAATTGTAGAGGTAGAAGTCATGAATGGTAATCCCACACGCCTGTCAAATAAGAACGCATCGAGCCAAATTGGCCTACTCCAGAAATGTATGTTATCCGATTCTATTAAGTTTTAAGACAGGATCAAATGCTTAAGAAGTTACCTGTTGCTTTTTTAAAAAATCAGTTTAAATCATCACACCAACTAAAATGAATGGCAATAAGAAATTGGTTCAAATAAATAACCAAAAAAAAAAAAAATCTATTATTATGTACCTTACTCAGTATCAGTTGGCTTAACTACCTTGATACCAATAGGAGAAAGAATTTTTTCGAAAATAAACTTACTATAAGAAGTTCAGCTAAGGTTGGATATGACCTTAAGTCTGACCATCCACAACACAATCTTACATTTGCCATCTCAGCTCTAAGGTGCATCTGCTGAATGGACAGTCTTCTTCAGATAGCGTTCCTTCATAGTATTCCTTACGTGTAATTTATTTCATTATTTCTATCTTCCTGAGAATGAAAACGACTGCACCCTAGCAAACTAAAAACCAACTGTCTTACAAGTGCTGACGGCGCAGAATTCTTAGGTCCGCGGATAAGGGACTTACAGTCACCTCGAGTTCCATACCTGGAATGCATTGTGCAGTAGCTTCAGTGGTTATGGTTGGAGCAACAGGGGGCTGCTGTTGACTGGAGCTCACTTCAGGCTCTGTGTTAACAGAGGGAGAAAGGGCTACCTCACAAGATGAGACCTGGCTAGGCAAATGGGGCAGGAACTCCTCCGAAGCAACTTGCTCATCCTGTCCAGGCAGCTGCAGGGCAGACAAAGGGATGCTGATCTGTTTGTTAGGATGTGATGTGCTCACAGGCATCTGCATGGTCACCTGGTGGGCAGTGCCATGGGCACCAGGGGGTCCTCTGTTTGGTGAAGCCAGAGATACCCTAGCAGTCTTTGGGATGATTGGTCTGGAGATCACAGAGGGGGACGCTGACATAATGTGTGGGTCTAATTCCGTGTTGATGGCAGATGTTACATGGGGAATCAGTTTAGCAGACCCTATACAGGAGGGACCAGCATGAGTCTGGGGCTTGGGTTTTGCCATCTGTGTCAATGAAAGGGCTGGTCCATCTACTCCTCCAGTCAGCTCTGCATTTGCAACAATGTAATAATCTTCTGGAATCTCTTGCTTGATTTTCTTGATGATGACATCATTACTGCATTCATCGACCATCTGTCCCTGGGAACTTGAATGGATGGAAGATGGGACTATTCCTGGCCTTTTGCGAGCAATGCTTTGAGGCCTCTGGGTTTGGGGTTCAAAGTCACTGTCCTCATCTGTAACAGAAGACTCACAAACCATGTCAAACAGCGTGTTCTCATCTTCATACTCCTCAACAGCTTCATCCAGTTCAGAGGGCTCACTGCAGTAAGAGAAGTCACAAGAGTCTCTGGTCCGGTTACAGTCCAGCTTTGACTTCACAGGTCTCCCGGGGTACCTTTCCACAGGGCTAGTCTGTGTCTCGGAAGGCACCCCAATTATACTGGGACTATCAGAATTAAAACTTCGGTTGTCCTGGAAACAAACCCTCTCTTGGGACCCAGCTCTGCAAGTAGCTGTTAGTGGCCAGTGGTACGCATGGCCGGCACTACAGCCCCACATAGCAGTCAGGTTCCCATGGGAACCTTCAGAAAGCAAGTGTTTCAGGTTTGGAATGAGGCTGCAAATGGTCCCATGGCTGTGGGCCCAGCTGACCAATTTGGACAGATTCTCAGATGAGGTATGAAGACAATCCTCCATGTTACAGGATCAGCAGTGTCTTTCCTAAAGGGAAATAATCAAAATGAAAAACTGTTATTACCCAAGACATTCCCATATCACAGTTCATTTTTTTCCAACTCTAATCATTTGGAATAAAGAAGGAAATGTGCTTGTAAGCTGCACGTAGATATCATCACTGCATGGGAACAGGGATGGGAAGGTGAGACAGCCAGCTGGCCACACAGAATAGAGTTTCAAAGAGAATATTGTTAGCTTCCTTTATCACTACAACAATTCCTGCAAATAAAGAAAAAAAACAATGAAGAGAAAAGCGGGCCAGCGAGCAGGGGTGCAGGCAGGGTTGCGAGCAGGGGTGCAAGCGAGCGGTTCCTCATGCTGCACTCTCTTCCCACTGTGACAGGAGGCTCATTTACTCAGTCCTTCAGAGACCGCGTGCACTATTTGCATTAGCCAAGAGGACTGCTCTTCAACGTCACCATCTAGTAAATATCATTGCTGGCGGCAGAGCTGCAAACAAAGTGTGGATCCATTGTAGGGCGAACGTCACAGCAGGAAAGTCGAATCTGCTGGAGCTAGAGAACAAGGCAATCGAGATCCAGAGACTGAGGCACTAAACTTAGCAAGCAAAGTCTTTGAGGAAAAGAAGAACAGAATAGAAAAAAATTTCTGTGAGAGCAGGCAGTGCACAAAGCAGCAAGAACAGGCAGCTAAGGGCTCTCCCGCCACACAGCCCAGCCTTTCTACAGTCCTGAAATGACACCATTCATCTCAGTCAGAGGTAAAAAGCCTTCTGCAGGCCCAAGGATAAACAACTGAAACAGGATTAACTCATTCCTTAACCAGTAGGAGTCAAAGGCTCTAAGTCCTGGCTGGGTTCTAAGTAGGGACAGAGGATATGGAGGGAAAGTGCCAAGGGCATGTGGAGGCTTCAGATGATAGGAAAGCCAGACAGGGAGACGCAAAGACCTTCATGCCTGTTTTATCTGCCCTGGTCATTCTCAAAAACTTAAACTGTCTTCACACAGTATTTTTCCATACTTCATATGGATGATAAAATAGATACTCAGCATTATACAGTTACCAAGTGACTTGCCACTAAATATTAAAACCGGATGATTTGTGGCTGTAAGAGTCCACTTATGTGTGAGATATGATTACCCTAAACTAGTAGACAAGTTTCTAATGTTTTAACATCACCCTATATGGTAAGCAAGAGACATTCCATGCACTATTGAACTCAAAATCTGAAACACAGAAACAGATGTTCTAACATTAAGCCCAAAATCATCTATAGGCTTGGTTTTTTTTTTGGTTTTTTTTTTTTTTTAAAAAAAAGACAGGGTTTCCCCCTGTATCCCTGGCTGTCCTGGAATTCACTCTGTAGACCACCCTGGCCTCAAACTCAGAGATTCACCTGCCTCTGCTTCCCTGGAGTGCTGAGGTTAAAGGTATGTGTTACTACCACCTATTTTTTTTTTTTTTTTTTTTTTTTTGAGACTGGGTCTCTTTGTATAGCTCTCAATGTCCTGGAACCAGCTCCCTAGACCAGGATGCACTAGAACTCACAGAGATCCCCCTGCTTCTGCCTCCTGACTGATGGAACTAAAGGTGTACATGGCTACTGCCAGCAGCTTCCAGCTATGGATTTGTACACCAATGAATTAAAACCACTTAATATTAATATTTATTAGTCAATTACTATTGTCAGGCACTGCTATAGGGCCTGACATATAAACAACCTAATTATTTAAATAATTATAATTTGATTTAGTGAATTAGATTAGTGCCTTAATTTTATAAATGAAAAGAATTAAGGAGCTCACACAAAGTAAGTACCAGACCTAGTATTTGACCTTATGTTGTACTCTAGAGTCTATGTCCTTTATAACATTCTATCTCTGGCATTTTTTAAAGATTTGCTAAAATTAAGCATGTGTGTACCTGTGTGTAGTATGTATATGCATGTTGACTGACGGTGCCTTGGAGGCCAAAGACATCAGATTCTCCCAAAGCTGGAGTTATAGGTGCCTGAGTCACCTGATATGGGTGCTGGGAACCAAATCTGGTTTCTCTGCAAGAGTAGTGCAGACTCTTAATCCCTAAGCCATCTCTCCAGCCTCAAAGGTATAACCTGACTGGCTTCAAACTATGATCCTCTTGCCGCCACCTCTTTAGTGTATCTACCAGTGTGTACCAACATAACCAGCCAGCACAGTAACAGCAAAAGGATTTTGCCTCAAGTGTGGGTCACTGACACATTAATATTGATTTGAATTTATATTTGTTTTACAAATTTACTTAAGTTGAATTTTACATTTGTTTAGATTTATGCCTGAATCAGAACTATAACCTCCTATGGTTAGAATTATTTATTTGTCTATAATTTTCAACATATTCTTTTCAATAAATATATTTTGAAGCACCCAACACAGCCTGGGCCATTAATTCTGCCCTTATCATAGTGGGCTCACCACTGCTTTTCCTGTGTGAAGCCATAACAGACCTGGACCTAGAAACTTCTGTTAGGAGCACACTGGGAAAGAGGCAGGCAACCAGAGGTCAAACAAGAGCCAGCAGGTATTTGCAGTAGTCCTCATCCTCAGTGTAAGGTTACCAGCCAGGCACTCACAGGATTTGGTGAAGCTGGGTAAAGGAGGCCTGAAAAACTTCCAAAGACTTTCACCAGACTCCAGGTCTGAGCAACAGAGAAAACATTAGCCTCGATAGCCCGATAGCCCGATAGCCCGATAGCCCGTTGCATTTCACAGGAGACAGATGTGAAGAAGGCAGGGCTTGTAGGCACCACGAGATTCTTTTTCTTATAGGGAGACCCTGACTAGCTGGGATTACTGCTTGCTCTCTTGGGGTGGGGGGTGGGGGTGGGGGTAAAAGCTCCAAAGATCCTGGCAAGGAGCCCTCTGTTGGAGCAAAGCCAGTCCTTAGGTAGTAGCCAGGGCTCCCAGGCAGCAGCCAGGACTTGTTCCCACCCTCCAGCCTGAGCTGCCTTCTGGAACCTCAGCTCCTGCTCAGTGGGGCAATGAGCAAATGCCTAGGAGCCGCCAGGGCGAGCATTAGCAGCAAGGATCCCCACTGGCATTGTCCTTTGAAGACTGAAGTCAGTCTCTTGCTTTTGCTTGGGTAATCTCCACTCAAAAGCAAAGTGTTCGTTGAAATGGAACCAAGCAAAACAGTGTAAATGCTTGAGGTTCCACAGGCCATACTGAAGGAGATTGACTTGAGAACCCAAGGACATGTTTTGAAGACTGGTTGCTCCTTGCTTGGCCATGCACTATACACTTGTCCTGAAATATCACCCAGCCTTTGGCATAGTCCTTACTATATTTAGAATCCTTCTTTCCACAAAGCAATCCTGAGCCACAGGTACTGTGGAATCAGTGAGACCCAGGTACACACTGCCCAGCACAACCTGCTTCTTTCGGCCTCTGGCTCCTCCTGCTCCCCCTCAGCCTCTGTATCCAGTTGTCTCTTCATGGTAGCAGATATATGGAAAGCTTGTCTTCATGTTGTGTATGTGCATGTATTTGCATGTATATGTGTGGTGTATATACATGGATGTAATGCATGACTGTGGGTGACAAAGGTTGACACTGAGGGTCTTCCTCAATTGCTTATTTTATTTATTTTATGTATATTGTCATTTTGTCTGCATGTATATCTGTGTACCGCAACTGAACCTAAGTCCCCTGAAAGAGCAGCCAGTGCTCTTAACTGCTGGGCTCTCTCCAGATCCTGTCCCCCCATCTCCTTTGAGACAGAGTCTCTCACTGAACCAGCTGGTTGATTTGGCTTGGCACTCTAGCCAATGAAATACAGACACCCCACCCCCCACCCCCCCACCCCATCTCCAGCACTGGCATTATAGGTGTGTCATCACAGCTGGGTACTAAGGATCCAAACTGAGGGCCTTATGCTTGTGCAGCAGGTGCTTTGCCAGTGAGCCACTGCCCCAGCCCTTTACATTCAATTACACAGCAATATGACTGAACTATCAACCTTGAATTAAAGAGTGAGGACAGACTACGGGAATAATTTTTTTCAATGGTTTAAGGAAACTTGTTTTAAAGAAAATAATACTCAGATCTAAAAGCATTATGGCACTTTCCCCAAACCCAAGAAAGCTAGCTAGTAGTCAGCCTGGAGTGAAAACCTAGCTGACTTCCAGTTGGCATCAGATGCTTCAACCTGCTGGACAATCTTTACAAGTTGTAACTCTTCAAAGCCTTTTCTATTGCTTGTCTTAAAACTACCAGATCTCAGTTGCTCACATATGTTCTTCAGTAAAAGCTCTGATGGTTTTACTGGTAAATTCTGTTAAGCTAGGAAAAAGTAATTTTAAACTATGCAAATATTTGAAGAAAACAGCAACAACAACAAACCAGGAAGTTGGGCATTGAGGCACATGCTTGTGATACCAGCAGTGGGGAGGCTGAAGAATGTAGGTTGTAAATTTGAGGCTAGCCTGAGCTGCATAGCAAAATCTTATTTCTAAGTAAATAAACAAGGGGTGGGATGGGGGAGGGAGGCAGTGGCACACACCTTTAATCCTAGAATTTAGGAGGCAGAGGTAAGAGGATCTCTAAGTTCAAGGCCAGTCTGGTCTACAGCCAGTCTGAGTTATAGGGCAGCCAAGGTTGCAATAGAGAAACCTTGTCTTGAAAAACCAAAAAAATAAAAAGAGAGGATGGAGTACGCACTAGCTTTAAGAAGTAACCTTTACGGATGACTTTATTGTAATAAAGTTATAAATTATAACTACTTCCAAATGTTTGTGTAAAAATCCCTCACAGCATTAACAAAAGAAATCCAATAATGCAAATATAGGTAACACATTGTCACCAAGTAAAACATACCCCAGGAGTACAAGGTATAACATTAAAATAAATAGATAAATAAACAAACAAACATAATTCAATGTTTATAGGAGAAAATACAAAAGAGCACTTTAACAAAGGCAGAAAAAATATCCTCTTAACAAACTGATAATAGATGGAAAAACCCCCAATGGACAAAGGACATCTATGAACATATGTGGCTAACATTTACATTTAATGTGGAAGAATGGATCATTTCCTCTGAGTGAATGTGACTGAATGTCCACCTATTATCACTTCTACTCAACACTGCCCTGAGAGACCTAGCCACTGAGAAAGGTCGAAACGGAGGAGGTGACGGAGAAGGCCTCACGTGAGAGGAAAGGAAACCAGACCTTTCCTACCTGTAAAGGGAAGGCAGGGCTGTTTAGATTTACAGACCAAGAGAATTCACAAAACACTGCTGGAAAACATTACTAAACTTTACCAAAAAAAAAAAAAAAAACAAACAACAACAACAACAAAAAAAAACCACAGAAATAAGCCTAATAAAAAATGCTGAAGACTTCTATAATCAAAA